>NC_041400.2:99823037-99913037 GCF_900747795.2 Erpetoichthys calabaricus | reverse complement strand
ATATATACATATATACATATATACATATACACATATCTACATATACATATATATACATATATACATACATACATAGTGCGTTGTAACATGGGCTGTGATTGTTACATGGGAGGGAGACGACAAATCACAGCTTCCCGCTTTCTAATCGGGCCTGTGATTGGTGCTTTGACTGATGCCCAGATCCCACAGTATCTCCCCTTAGGAGAGGCGTTAGGCAAGTGTAATTGAATAGCGGTGCTGCAAGTTTAGCTTTACACCTGTTTTTAAGGCTCATTAACTGAAAGGGGTTTTCATGAAAAAAGTTAGGGCTTTGCTACAGGATACACCCTCCACAAGTTAAGGAAGTAAAAATAAAGGTATATATTTCTGTTTTATTTAAACCTTTGAAGTTTGTATGCGGGTGGTATGGTGGCGCAGTGAAAGGTGCCAGTTAGGAGACCCGGGTTCGCTTCCCTGCGTGGAGTTTGAATGTTCTCCCCATGTCTGTCTGGGTTTCCTCCGGGTACTCCGGTTTCCTCCCACAGTCTAAAGACATGCAGGTTAGGTGCATTGGCAATTCTAAATTGTCCCTGGTATGTGGGTGTGTGTGGGTGTGTGCGCCCTGCGATGGGCTGGCACCTTGCCCGGGGTTTGTTTCCTGCCTTGTGCCCTGTGTTGGCAGGGATTAGCTCCTATATTTAGGATATAGCGGGTTGGATAATGGATGGATGGACATTTGTATGCATAGCCCCATTTGCCCGTTTTCGTTTTTTTTCTTTCTTCAGTAATATTTCAGCAAACCCGGAGGTTGTCAGTTCAAATCCTGGTACTGACACCACTGTGTGACCCTGAGGAAGTCACTTCACCTGCCTGTGCTGCAAAAAACAAAAGTAATGTAACAAATTGTACCTCAGATGTTGCAAGTTGCTGGAATAAAGGCATAAGTCAAATAGATAAATATGTATTATACACATAGGAACTATTAATTTATTTTCAGTTAAGTCATCTGCAGCAAACCTTTATAAATGAGGGTTTCTCCTTTTTAGATAGTGCAAACTGTTTCTTCTTTATTGAGGTTTTCTCTTGGAGAGCTTTTTTCATTTCATTGAAAATTAAAGCAGCAGCTGCCAAAATATGTAGCTTTCTTATTAATTTTTCAACATTGTGTAAAATAACTTTATAAAGTAACATAAAAGGTTTAAATACTGGTTATCCTTTTACACTAAAATATTACTAAAGAGATACAAAAAAAGTAAAATGCATATGTTGTTTTTCTTTAAGGAGATTAAATATTACTGAAGAAAGAAAAAAAAAACTAAAACAGCCAAATGGGGCTATGCATACGAACTTAAAAGGTTTAAATAAAACAGAAATATATACCTTTATTTTTACTTCCTTAACTTGTAGAGGGTGTATCCTGTAGCAAAGCCCTAACTTTTTTCGTGAAAGCCCGTTTCAGTCAATAAGTCTTAAAAACAGGTGTAAAGATATTGACAATAAGCTACGCAAACCCACCAAGACATGGAATCGTTTAAATCAAGGCGTGAGTCAAAAAATACCATCCCATACTATTAGTTAATGATTAACACATTTCTATATGTATTGTAAGCATACAATACAACTGATAATATGTTGCGCTTATTTATCTGGTGTACCGACATTTTTGCGTGTTTAACGGCTGAAATCCAAAGTGGTTTGTGCCCTTCAGAATGAAAACAGTTTGCATTTACCTTTTTAATAAAAGGCGAGCTTTTAAGCCTGAGAAATCACCCCGTAAATGCACACGTTTAATTGCACATGTGTTAATATGTATGCTTACACACTGTTTCTTCTTCATTGAGGTTTTCTCTAGTATGTAGATTGGCGTAATTACATTCACGGCATTCGTAGTCTGAATCACACTCTGATTGTATGGGTGGTTACCTACCAGGTAACGCTTATGGTTGGCCAGCAAGTCAGCTAACATCAGCCACGGTGCCTTCAGTTGTGAGAAGCAGGTCATAGAATGGTTGAAAATAGTTTACTGTCAAATAATGCAAAGAGTACGCGACACGTGTTTCGCCCTAATTCTTGGCTCATCAGGCGTAAGGCAAGTGTAATTGAATAGCGGCGCGTCATTGAATAGCGGCACTGCAAGTTTAGTTTCGTTTCAATAAAGTCAGGCGTTAGGCAAGTGTCATTGAATAGCGGCACTGCACGTTTAGTTTCTTTTCAATAAAGTCAGGCGTTAGGCAAGTGTCATTGAATAGCGGCGCGTCACTGAAGAGCGGCGCTGCAAGTTTAGTTTCTTTTCAATAAAGTCAGGCGTTAGGCAAGTGTCATAGAATAGCGGCGGCGCTGCAAGTTTAGTTTCTTTTCAATAAAGTCAGACGTTAGGCAAGTGTCATTGAATAGCGGTGTGTCATTGAAGAGCGGCGCTGCAAGTTTAGTTTCTTTTCAATAAAGTCAGGCGTTAGGCAAGTGTCATTGAATAGCGGCGCTGCAAGATTAGTTTCTTTTCAATAAAGTCAGGCGTTAGGCAAGTGTCATTGAATAGCGGCACTGCAAGTTTAGTTTCTTTTCAATAAAGTCAGGCATTAGGCAAGTGTCATTGAATAGCGGCACTACAAGTTTAGTTTCTTTTCAATAAAGTCAGGCGATAGGCAAGTGTCATTGAATAGCGGCGCATCATTGAAGAGCGGCGCTGCAAGTTTAGTTTCTTTTCAATAAAGTCAGGCGTTAGGCAAGTGTCATTGAATAGCGGCGGTGCTGCAAGTTTAGTTTCTTTTCAATAAAGTCAGGCACGCTTTGCAGCGGCGAAGTTCTGCTTTTAAATTTTTATTAAAAAGAAAAGAAAACCTTTTTAAACTGAGGGAAAATATACCAATAACAATTTGTTAAGGATCTGTTTTTTTGTGAAGCTGCCTTTACACAGCCTGTCCGCTGTTTTATAAACGAACGCCATATAAGGCCGTCCTTTCTCCTTAACAGTCAGTTCACGTGATTACGTGTGAGGCGTGATGACGCGATACGCAACCCCCGCAACCCCGCTTCCCACGGCCAGCGAGCTGCCGTCCATTACTGTATATGGACAAAAAAGAGGTTCCACTTATTACCGTTATGCTTTGAATTTTGAAATGAAACCTGCCTAACTTTTGTAGGTAAGCTGTAAGGAATGAGCCTGCCAAATTTCAGCCTTCCACCTACACGGGAAGTTGGAGAATTAGTGATGAGTGAGTGAGTGAGTGAGTGAGTGAGTGAGTGAGTGAGTGAGTGAGTGAGTGAGTGAGTGAGTGAGTGAGTGAGTGAGGGCTTTGCCTTTTATTAGTATAGACTTGCTGATGAAGCTACCGATGTAATAAACAAGGAATAGCTGGTGATTTTGTTTTGCTGGTTAGATGACATGTACACCATTCACAAAGACTTTCAAACTTCCTAAAATTGATGCTTCAACAACATACACTGTACTCAATTACATTTTGACACGCTATAATGTATTGCCTGGTTTATAAATGAGCCAGGCATATGATTGTGCAACAAACCTGCCTGGTCAATTGAGGGGTTTTGCAACAATATTTAAACTGAAGAATCCAGTGGCCATTCATTCATGTGCTTAATATTGCTTAACTTGTGCCTACAAGAAACAGAGAAACAAATCTTGTATAATTTGTGATCCTCTACATTTTGCCTTAGATGTGACACACATCATCAAGTGGTCTCCAAAGAGAAATCACCCTTTTTCAGACATTGAAGAATGAAATGAATGCAGGCCGTCAGAACCTGCGTAACCTCTGTCCCAGTCAATGGACAGTGCACACTGCTGCAATGAAATTGGTAATCAATAACTACTCTGTGCATGCTACTCTAATGACAGAAATCAGCGAAGAATCACGCGATGCATGTGGCAGGAAGGCTGGGGGTATTTTGGCCATGCTTGACAAATGCAACAATTTTTTTTTAGTCTATGCCTTGTACAATGCTTATTTCCTCCAACTGAAGAGTTGACCAAGACATTACAATCTGTTAGCATAACACTGCAGGAAGCACAAAGAGCAGTTTCACTGACACTGAGGTTTATTAAGCGGCAGAGGTCAGATCATTCATTTAACAACTACTTCAGGTCAGTAACTGAAGCCACCAAGGATCTCCCAGACACTCCAGAGGTACTCAGGTGCCATAGAAGTCCAAAAAGATTTGAAAGTGGAGGTTAGAAGCATACATTCCAAAGCCCTGTCAGTTACTATATGACACAGTACTTTCTGTTTTTTACACTACTGTCTTGGATTTACTGGATTGTGAACTCCCTCACCATTTTGATTAGAAAGATTTTAAAATGGCAACAGTTGCCATTGTAACTAAAATAAAATAAAATAAAAAACGTATTCTAAAAAAATACTCTGTTACAGTATATGAAGCTCCAAAAAGCACACGAAGCATAAAGAATATACCAGCAAAACAAGGAAATCCAAGCAAAGTCCCAATACAGAATCCAAGGCATATTCCAATAAACATAGCACAGGTTCAAAATATCCAAAAAATCACAAGCACAGAAAAAATCACAATAACACCAAAGACTCCTAGCACAGGCTTAGAAACAAATACATAAAATGCAAACAATATTGCAAATCATAAACGAAATAAATATTATGACATACGAACAAAACAAAAATGTACAACAGTACAACCAAGACACAAAACAAGCATTGGAACCCCAGTCAGGGGAGGAACCCTGACTAAGATATGACAGAAGCAAACAGCTACCAAGTAAAGCCACCCAACTATAAACCATTCTCACCTCTGTAAGTGCCACATGGGATGGATGGGCACCTTGACCAGGAGAGGGGGTGGTTCCTTACCCAGACGGGAGTAATAGAAGACAGACAAAAGGGAGAGAAAGATGCCAGACCCGAAAAGGACTTTTCAGAAGGATGGGCGGATATCCCGACCAGGAAACAAAATCCTTACCCAGGCAGAAAACCCCAGAAAGATGTACAGTCATCATGACCAGACATATTTCTAGGACTTTCATAAGCCAAGAAGAAAAGGAAGGATGTGGAAGAACTGTCTCTGGAGTGTGTTTCTTTCCCCGAGTCGTTAGATGGCAGCAGCAGCCCTCGACACTGGTGCCCATTCGGGAACCAGCAGGAAATGCCGGAAATTGTAGTCTTGCAGTGCAGCCTTGCAGGGATCTGTGGGTGCTGCAAGAAGACCCTGCTATGTAGTACTTCTGTGTGACTCAGAAGTGCGTCCAACAGGTCACAACCTGGGCACCAGAAGTACTCCTTGGTTCTCAAGAAAGGGACCACACTTCCTTGTCCAGGTGAGTCAGAGCTGGGAGAAAGATGAGCAACACTTGCCTGGATGAGGGCAATATAGTGGAAAGAGGAGAGGTGATTTGGAGGAAAGATAACTGTGTTTTTTGCTTCATTTGTGAGGTATTGTGTAATAAAATACCATTTATTTGTACCCTGGACTGTCCTGGTGCGTTTGTGTTCGGGTTTGGGGTTCTCTGGCGCCCCCTAGCTTTCGTACCACCTATATGCTCAGAAATATGTTATATCCTAGTAGATTATACCTTGAATATTAAAATGCATTAATTACTAACTTGAAACAAATATGCTTAATTCTAGAAACATAATACAGCAACAATTTATTTTTTGTATAGCTCAATATCACACAAAGAAAGCCATAGTGGGCTCTAATATGCTCTGTTTTTGACAACCCCCCAGCCTTGACTCTCTAATAAGACAATAAAAAAACTCCCAAGAAACCCTTGGAGGAAAAAACGGGAGAAACCCTGCAAAGGGTAATTTAGGGAGAGACCCCCTTCCTGGAGGGTTGGGTGTGCATTGGGTGTCAAAAAAATGGGGTAGATAAAAAACACAAAACAGAATAAAGGTGATCCTCTTTACAGAGCTAGATGGCCAATCCATCATTGCCACCTCTGCAGTATGATACAGTTATACCAACTATTTTGTTCTTGCACAGCACTCCTCACCAAGTGCAGGCGTAGAGCACTGTAACAATGTTCAAGACATATAAGGGTACAGATTTGGTCAAATACATCAAATAGAAAGTAGAAACTAATTAACAGAAATGAATACTAACAATATCTGTCCATCAGTTATTTGTGGAACCATGGCCATTTAATTAATAGAAAAGTGTACTTTGTTTTGCTGTGTGTATCTGTTACCATGCTACAAGCTGAGACCACAACCAGAGTATGCATATATGTGCATATATAACAATTCAACTTTAATATCTCTAACATGGTAACTGCAATAAATATTTAGACAGTGTAAGATGCTAGGGGTTGCTGTTGCCCCTTTCAATCCAACAGACAGACGCCCAGGACAAAGGGTGAAAGCAATGAGAAGTATTTTAATGCTCTTCCTCTCCTTAATAGTGTCCAAAGCACCACAGCCACAATAGACAGGCAATTCAATAATAATAATAATAATAATAATAATAGTACACAACACAAATCATAACAATTCTCCCCTCCACACCTCCCAGCACGCTCTGTCCTACTCCTCCCGACTCTGGCTCGCTTGCTGGGTTCATAGCAGTCCTTTGAATAGTCCTTGACCTGGAAGTGCTTCTGTCGTTCCACCCATGTGACTTGCTAGCACTTCCGGGCTAGATGGAGAATTGGCTTTTTCTTCTTCTGGGCTATGGATGAGGCATGGCTCCTCCGGTCCTCTCACAGCTCCTCCTGGCAGCACCCATGGTACCCAACAGGGCTGAGAAACCGCACTCCAAGTCCCAGGATGCCCTGTGGGAACCCGGGGCACTGTTACAATCCAGGGGAGCTGCCATCTAGCATTTTGGGGAAGGCAGTGTCCTGGAAAAGCTGCCTTCCCCCATCCTTCCATCTCAGGGGCATCCCGGCTGGGATGAACTGCTGGCCGTCCACCACAACAGCTAGTCAGTCTCTTGTGTGTGAGTGTATACCAACTATTGTTCTAAAATCCTGTTTGGTCATGCTTCTTGCTTCCATTTTTCTTTTCCTATGATATACTATTAAATTTTTGTACAGGTACAGGTTGTACTGTTGTCATATTGATACTTCTTGAAAAGAACGTTTTATTTTTACTTAATTTTTGACACAAACTGTCAGGATATCCCTTTGTACTAAAAAAAACTGACATCACAGTGTCTTCACATTTTTGTTAATATAAAAATTGTATCACTATCCACAGCATGTCAGACAATGTTATTATGCATGATGCCCAAAACACCAGGGGCCTCATGTATAATGCCGTGCATAGAACTCACACTATAACATGGCGTAAGCACAAAAGCAGAAATGTTCGTACGCACAAAAAAATCCAAATGCATAAATCTGTGCAAACTCCAACTTCCACGTTCTTCCACTACATAAGTCCCGGTCAGTATGAAAAGTAACGCACGTGCACGCGCCTTCTGTCCCGCCTCAACTCCTCCCAGAATTACGCTCTCTTTGAATATGCAAATCAATATAAATAGCCATTAAGCTCAGCATTCTGTGAAAAGGCAATGGCATAAGCACGAGGGAAAATAGAAGAATACTAAGTGGAGGCAAGGAAAAACTTACTATTTGTTGGTTTAAACAGTGGTATAAACAACAAAAGGAAGTTGATCGAGTGACATAGAGTGTCGGAGAAACTCGAAAGCTCAAGTTCACAAAGTCGCACAGTGCCCGAAATAAAAAAGAAGTTGTCACATATCAAAGTCGCCGTGAAAAGGCGAGTCGTAGCCCACCGTCTGAGTGTCATATGAAAGCTTATTAGGGTACAGAGAAAAAAAAAGGCACACAGTGGGAAAAAAGCACGAAATGTCAAATTTAATCTCGAAATTTCCACTTTAATCACGTAGTTTATTTTGTCATTAATGTAGAACATCATAAACTTCATCTTAAAATCGTTTAATTTACTAGTTTCTCAAATCCCATCGTAACTTAAATAGCACGTTAAATGCTTTGTTTTGTATTTGATCTTCTATGTGCTCTATGTGTGTGAATCACTACGTGCTTTCCCTTCCTCTGAAAGGACACAGAATCCATTACATTCGTAATATTACAGGTCTCTGAATAATTAAAATACTGAGATGTGTACATGATATCATTTTCATGATGATAGGAGTTAAAGCATGTTATTAAACATGGGAACACGGTGGCACAGTGATTGTTCATGTTTCACGCAAGATGCTTGCTGCGCTGTACGCGACCTTCGATGAAATACTTTATTGTAGCAGTACTGTCTCTTTCAAACATACTAACCCCCAATTCCTGTCCTTACTTTTCTTTCTCCAAATACCCAATCGCCACACAATCAGCTCTGTAATAGACGTTAAGTCATCTGTAAGCTTAGAACGCTGATTCTTCAAAACTTTTAAGGAACATTGAAATATCTTTGTAGTACGTGTTTAATTATTCTATCCATCTATCCTTCCAGTGTCACGTCAGCACCAGCAAGAATACAGCACGTGGCAGGAACAGTCCCTGAACTAGCTAGCACTGCGGCACTGTGTCCTCACATGTTTAATTACTAACAATATAGATTATTTAAATGAAGTTAAAGTTTTATCTGTATAATATAATAAACATATTTTGCTGCATTTCATCTTAAAAATGATATCGTCATCATATGTAAATATGCGCTTTATAAAGTGGCTCAGGTTGTACAATATTATAACTGTAGTGCAAGTTTACAGTGAGGTAATTATACTTATAAGTACAAACAGTTCTGCAAGGAGCACTTGATGGACTGATTGAGTGCGTTTATAGAAACTGTTTCTGAACCGCGAGGTCCGAACAGCAAAGGCTTTGAAGCATTTGCCATGTGAGAGCAGTTCAATAGACAGCATGGCTGAGGCAGCGTGTGCTTGATGCTATATACCGATAATTCTCTTTCTGATCAGCTGCTGTAGATCTGTAATTCCCCACTCAGATACAGTGATATAAATACTCATAGTGGTGCAGTGAGAGTAATATGGAGAAAGATGATCCGCTGTGGCAACCCTTAACGGGAGCAGCTGAAAGAAGAAAAAGAAGGTTTAGCTACGGTATTTGGAATCCATCCATCCATTGTCTCCCGCTTATCCGAGGTCGGGTCGCGGGGGCAGCAGCTTGAGCAGAGATGCCCAGACTTCCCTCTCCCCGGCCACTTCTTCTAGCTCTTCCGGGAGAATCCCAAGGCGTTCCCAGGCCAGTCGAGAGACATAGTCCCTCCAGTGTGTCCTGGGTCTTCCCCGGGGCCTCCTCCCGGTTGGACGTGCCCGGAACACCTCACCAGGGAGGCGTCCAGGAGGCATCCTGATCAGATGCCCGAGCCACCTCATCTGACTCCTCTCGATGCGGAGGAGCAGTGGCTCTACTCTGAGCCCCTCCCGGATGACTGAGCTTCTCACCCTATCTTTAAGGGAAAGCCCAGACACCCTGCGGAGGAAACTCATTTCAGCCGCTTGTATTCGCGATCTCATTCTTTCGGTCACTACCCATAGCTCATGACCATAGGTGAGGGTAGGAACATAGATCGACTGGTAAATTGAGAGCTTCGCCTTGCGGCTCAGCTCCTTTTTCACCACGACAGACCGATGCAACGCCCGCATTACTGCGGATGCCTCACCGATCCGCCTGTCGATCTCACACTCCATTCTTCCCTCACTCGTGAACAAGACCCCGAGATACTTGAACTCCTCCACTTGGGGCAGGATCTCGCTACCAACCCTGAGAGGGCACCACCCTTTTCCGGCTGAGGACCATGGTCTCGGATTTGGAGGTGCTGATTCTCATCCCAGCCGCTTCACACTCGGCTGCGAACCGATCCAGAGAGAGCTGAAGATCACGGCCTGATGAAGCAAACAGGACAACATCATCTGCAAAAAGCAGTGACTCAATCCTGAGCCCACCAAACCGGACCCCCTCAACACCCTGGCTGCGCCTAGAAATTCTGTCCATAAAAGTTATGAACAGAATCGGTGACAAAGGGCAGCCCTGGCGGAGTCCAACTCTCACTGGAAACGGGTTCGACTTACTGCCGGCAATGCGGACCAAGCTCTGGCACCGATCGTACAGGGACTGAACAGCCCTTATCAGGGGGGCCGGTACCCCATACTCTCGGAGTACCCCCCACAGGATTCCCCGAGGGACACGGTCGAATGCCTTTTCTAAGTCCACAAAACACATCTAGACTGGTTGGGCAAACTCCCATGCACTCTCCAGGACCCTGCTAAGGGTATAGAGCTGGTCCACTGTTCCGCGACCAGGACGAAAACCACACTGTTCCTCCTGAATCCGAGGCTCGACTATCCGACGGACCCTCCTCTCCAGGACCCCTGAATAGACTTTTCCAGGGAGGCTGAGGAGTGTGATCCCTCTGTAGTTGGAACACACCCTCCGATCCCCCTTCTTAAAGAGGGGGACCACCACCCCGGTCTGCCAATCCAGAGGCACTGTCCCTGATGTCCATGCGATGTTGCAGAGGCGTGTCAGCCAAGACAGTCCTACAACATCCAGAGTCTTGAGGAACTCCGGGCGTATCTCATCCACCCCCGGTGCCCTGCCACCAAGGAGTTTTTTGACCACCTCGGTGACCTCAGTCCCAGAGATGGGGGAGCCCACTTCTGAGTCCCCAGGCTCTGCTTCCTCATTGGAAGGCATGTTAATGGGATTGAGGAGGTCTTCGAAGTATTCCCCCCACCGACCCACAACGTCCCGAGTCGAGGTCAGCAGCGCACCATCCCCACCATATACAGTGTTGACACTGCACTGCTTCCCCTTCCTGAGACGCCGGATGGTGGACCAGAATCTCCTCGAAGCCGTCCGAAAGTCATTCTCCATGGCCTCCCCAAACTCCTCCCACGTCCGAGTTTTTGCCTCAGCAACCACCAAAGCCGCATTCCGCTTGGCCTGCCGGTACCTATCAGCTGCCTCCGGGGTCCCACAGGACAAAAGGGTCCTGTAGGACTCCTTCTTCAGCTTGACGGCATCCTTCACCGCCGGTGTCCACCAGCGGGTTCGGGGATTGCCGCCACGACAGGCACCGACCACCTTACGGCCACAGCTCCGGTCAGCTGCCTCAACAATAGAGGCACGGAACATGGCCCATTCGGACTCAATGTCCCCCACCTCCCTCGGGATGTGGTCGAAGTTCTGCCGGAGGTGGGAGTTGAAGCTACTTCTGACAGGGGGCTCTGCCAGACGTTCCCAGCAGACCCTCACAACACGTTTGGGCCTACCACGCCTGACCGGCATCCTCCCCCACCATCGAAGCCAACTCACCACCAGGTGGTGATCAGTTGACAGCTCCACCCCTCTCTTCACCCGAGTGTCCAAGACATGTGGCCGCAAGTCCGACAACACGACCACAAAGTCGATCATCGAACTGAGGTCTAGGGTGTCCTGGTGCCAAGTGCACATATGAACACCCCTATGCTTGAACATGGTGTTCGTTATGGACAATCCGTGACGAGCACAGAAGTCCAATAACAAAACACCGCTCGGGTTAAGATCAGGGGGGCCATTCCTCCCAATCACGCCCTTCCAGGTCTCACTGTCATTGCCCACGTGAGCATTGAAGTCTCCCAGCAGAACGAGGGAGTCCCCAGAAGGTATGCCCTCTAGCACCCCCTCCAGGGACTCCAAAAAGGGTGGGTACTCCGAACTGCTGTTCGGTGCATACGCACAAACAACAGTTAGGACCCGTCCCCCCACCCGAAGGCGAAGGGAGGCTACCCTCTCGTCCACCGGGGTAAACCCCAATGTACAGGCTCCAAGTTGGGGGGCAAAAAGTATACCCACACCTGCTCGGCGCCTCTCACCGGGGGCAACTCCAGAGTGGTAGAGAGTCCAGCCCCTCTCAAGGAGATTGGTTCCAGAGTCCAAGCTGTGCGTCGAGGTGAGTCCGACTATATCTAGCCGGAACCTCTCAACTTCGCGTACTAGCTCAGGCTCCTTCCCCTTCAGAGAGGTGACATTCCACGTCCCAAGAGCCAGTTTCTGTAGCCGAGGATCGGACCGCCAAGGTCCCCGCCTTCGGCCACCACCCAACTCACACTGCACCCGACCTCCTTGGCCCCTCCCATAGGTGGTGAGCCCATGGGAAGGGGTATTTGGAATACTTTGGCTATTCCCTTGACCATTATATTGTTACAGGTTAATTACAATCAGATGCCTTAAACTAATAAAGAATATGCAGTTAGTTTTATTGTATATGATACAGCTGCGTCAGGGATGTGGATCTAAAAAAGAAAAGGTAACCACACAGGAACAGTAGCACTGCTTTGATGCTGGGAGCCGCCAGTTTGCAAAACCGAGTGGAGAACTTGTGTACGCCAGGGTTGGAGCTACTGTGAAAATGTGCGTGGCTTTACACCAAGTTTAGGTTTTATACATCGCGATTTGAGCGTGGAAACGTTCGTACGCAACATTTTTACACGTACGCACCATTTGTACATGAGGGCCCAGGACACAAAAAGAAAGAAATAACAAAGGAAAAAACTTCCCACAAACAGGCAAAATAACATATTTTCATGCAATTTCTCCCAGATCTGCACGCAGCTAAAAATCTCATTTGCGATTACTGATCTTAGCACACCAGAGATGCTAGGTGATAAAGCTGTCTGTGGTATTAAAGATGCACTTTTGTACTCATTGCAGAGGGTGTGACTGTGTAAACTCCTAAATCACTTCAGAGAAATTTGGCATAAAGGGTGTCCAAGCCATAAAGCTGTTCAAAAACACAGTGTTTGTCCCTACAAAACCTCTAGATGTGGGCTGATAAAGGGACATAATGAGAGGCCTTACTGGGGATCCTTTAAGGGCTACCTTTGTTTATGTCATAAAGACTGAATCAGACACTTAAAATGGATCAGAAAAGCAAAATTTCTGAGCCCTTATTAAAAGAAAAAATGTTGCAAATAAGACACTCACGCACATGCATTAAAATAGGTGTTATGTGCAAGGAGACCTTCACAAGCATATCACAACAAAGCAACAATGTTGGTAGCTTGGCAGGCTTAAGAGTGTTACCTGTGGCAAGCCAGTAGGCACAGCAAGGAAATAAATGATAAAGATGGCACAAAAATCAACTGAACGGGTTGTTTAATTAGATGCCAAACCTCTCCAAAATGCATTGTACTTCTGATCACTTCTAATGGCCTTTACCACATAATGGCCAGGAGAGATCTTCATAAACCTGCAAGTTCCTGAATTATTTGAGAAGCACACAATATTCCATAGATATTTCTTAATTTTATCTATTATTTCTCTTTGGCCTGAAATATGAATGGAAGTCATACTAAGCAGTTTCAACATAACTTTTCAACTGCTCTCTAATCTGCCTTTTTCCAGTTCCTCTGCCTGGGTGTTTCTTACAAGGCTCATGTATTTCATTTTTGTATTTTTTTCCTGCCCTATTAGTTCGGTGTTCTGGGACAACATAGAATAAAAAAGTGTGAAGCCAGTACAGTAGCAGTTTGTGGATATGATTCTGATCTCAATGACACCTTGTCTAGTTTGGATAGACACAAGACCATTCAGCTGTTTCACATGCATATTTTCTCTATGTTTGGGTTGCAACATGCAAGTACAAATTTAATTGTGCTCTGTACAGAGAACAATACTGAACTTGTGAAGCCCCTTCAGAGAGCTTATTCAGAGTTTGTTGTGCTGTGTCGTCTGACGGTTGCCATTTGGAAGGTGTAAGGTGGGTGAGGACTCTTTAACACATAATCTTTCAGACTCTTCCAGAAATTATGTAATTGCAGAAGGAACTAGATAAATAGAAACAACATTGAAAGGACAACACTAATGGACAATCCTTAGCAATTCACAGATACATTTGTATTAGCCAATCAGAGTGAGAAAAACAACTTTATTGAATGTGATTGACTAGTAGATTTTGCATAATGCAGACTGATGGATGCTTCATAAGCTGATGCTCCCTCTAGGATAAGGGAACTGGGGACAAGTTCCTCCACTTCTCTGAGTAAGCAAGGATGAAGAATTTGAAAATCAAAAGTGAAGGTCTGCTGTTGCTTGGTATTGGCATCCCTCAGCTGATGACAATCAGAACTGTTTGGTGTTCCCAGGAAAGAACTAGGAGGTATGATGTTTGAAGCAGGAGACATGTAGTAAAGAAAAAAAAAAAGATTATGGTGCAAATACCTCTTGCATTACACAGCACTAGAGGAATTTTTAGCAATGCCATACAGAATGCTACAATACATGCAGCACTAATGAAAATGCCAGTCTAGACAAACACCAAGTCATATAGGGCATTAATCTACCTGATAGCATGTCTGTAAGTTACGCTGGACAGCAATTATTTTTATTTTTATAGATGTTTTACTTACTGAAAAGTATTTGGTGATTATGATAGACAGGCTCAAGATGACATAAGTATAATTTCAGATTGATTGTCATCACATATACATCCGGCGCCGCCGTGAGTGGCAGCCTTTTCAGCAGCTCCGTGTATGACTGTATATGTATGTGTACTTTTCTACTTTTATTTTTCTATTTTTATTTATTGATCACTCCTACCACTTTATTTTATGTGGATTCCTTCCCTGGACACACTTACTTTTACAACGTGGGCATGGATTTTAACACGCCGAGACTCGCCTATTCAAGTACTCAACTTCGGGCGCTGAGAACAAATGCCAGTGCCGGTGTGGTTCCATATTTACCCGACGAGGTAAGAAGGCGGTATCGTGGCAGCAGAGCCGGCACTAAGCTAAAAAAGAAGCGGCTTGCGAGAAAGTGGCGTTTCAAGCCTTCGGTGCCTTCTGTGATTCTGGGGAATGTAAACTCAATCTCAAATAAGATCGACGAACTGGCTGCGCTGGTGAAAAATGTAAGGACCTACAGAGAATGCAGTTTGTTGTGTTTCTGCGAAACGTGGCTAAATAACACCATCCCAGATGCCAACGTGGAGCTACCCGGGTTTAGCACAGTTAGAGCGGACAGAGATGCAAGTACCTGTGGTAAGCACAAAGGAGGAGGACTCGCTCTCTATGTTAATACACGGTGGTGTCACTGTGGACATGTTAACGTCAAAATCTCCACTTGCTGCAGGGATATCGAACTGTTGGCCGTAAGTTTACGTCCCTACTATTTGCCCAGAGAGTTTGGACATGTCATTGTTGTTATTGTATACATTCCTCCTCGGGCAGACGTGGAGTCAGCGAGTGACATCATCCATTCCGCCGTTGCTAAGTTACAAACGCAGCACCCTGAGGCACTTGTGCTAATCGCTGGAGACTTTAACCATGTGACGCTGGACAAAACATTACCTGCATTCTCCCAGTATGTGGACTGCAACACCCGGGGAAATAAGACTATTGATTTACTGTATGCAAACGTTAAAGACGCATACAGCGCCACCCCGCTGCCTGCGCTTGGGAAAGGAGATCATAACCTGGTTCAGCTTCAGCCTCACTATAAACCAAAAGTTAGAGTCCTACCTATAACCACACGATCATTCAGGAAGTGGACCCCGGAGGCTGAGAATACTCTGAGAGAACTTTTTGGAACTACAGACTGGGATATCCTGCAGGGATCTCATAATGAGAACATTGAGGAAGTTGTTGACTGCACTACTGACTACATCAACTTCTGTATGGACATTGTAGTTCCAGTAAGAACAGTACGCTGCTATGCTAACAACAAGCCATGGATTACAAGTGACATCAAGGGCCTTTTGAATCAGAAGAAAAGGGCTTTTAAAGACGGTGATCAGCATGAGCTCAAGCGCGTGCAGAAGGAACTCCGAGTCCAACTCAGGGCGGCGAAGGAGCAGTACAGGAGAAAGCTGGAGCAGAAGTTGCAGAATAACAGCATGAAGAAAGTGTGGGATGGGATGAAGATCATCACTGGCTGCAGCTCGAAGCGGGGTACCACCATTGAGAGAGACGTGAAGAGAGCAATCCAAATGAACAACTTTTTTAACAGGTTTGACCACCCTAACCCACTCTCACTCTCACCTCGGAGTACTGCACCCTCCACACATCCTTCTGCTGATACTAGCATAGGAAAAACATCCCCACCCATAATAACAACAGCGCAAGTGAGCAGAGAGCTGAGGAGACTTCATGCCAGCAAAGCAGCGGGTCCAGATGGAGTATCGCCACGACTGCTGAAGGTCTGTGCATCGGAGCTGGGGGGTCCTCTACAGCGCATCTTCAACCTGAGCCTGGAACAGGGGAGAGTCCCGAGGCTTTGGAAAACATCTTGTATCACCCCAGTCCCAAAGGTATCACGTCCTAGTGAGCTGAATGACTTTCGGCCTGTTGCTCTGACATCACATGTGATGAAGACCATGGAGAGGCTGCTGCTTCACCACCTTAGGCCACAGGTTCAACACGCCCTTGACCCTCTGCAGTTTGCATATCAGGAGAAGGTGGGAGCGGAAGATGCCATCATCTATATGCTACACCGATCCCTCTCTCACTTGGACAGAGGCAGTGGTGCTGTAAGAATTATGTTTCTAGACTTCTCTAGCGCCTTCAACACAATCCAACCTCTGCTCCTTAGGGACAAGCTGACAGAGATGGGATTAGATTCATACCTAGTGGCATGGATCGTGGACTATCTTAAAGACAGACCTCAGTATGTGCGTCTTGGGAACTGCACGTCTGACATTGTGGTCAGCAACACAGGAGCGCCACAAGGGACTGTACTTTCTCCGGTCCTGTTCAGCCTATATACATCGGACTTCCAATACAACTTGGAGTCCTGCCATGTGCAAAAGTTCGCTGATGACACTGCTATCGTGGGCTGTATCAGGAATGGGCTGGAGGAGGAGTATAGGGACCTAATCAATGACTTTGTTAAATGGTCCGACTCAAACCACCTACACTTGAACACCAGCAAAACCAAGGAGCTGGTGGTGGATTTTAGGAGGCCCAGACCCCTCATAGACCCAGTGATCATCAAAGGTGACTGTGTGCAGATGGTGCAGACCTATAAATATCTGGGAGTGCAGCTGGATGATAAATTAGACTGGACTGCCAATACTGATGCGCTGTGCAAGAAAGGACAAAGCTGGTTATACTTCCTTAGAAGGCTGGCTTCCTTCAACATCTGCAATAAGATGCTGCAGATGTTCTATCAAACAGTTGTGGCGAGCGCCCTCTTCTACGCAGTGGTGTGCTGGGGAGGCAGCATTAAGAGGAAAGACGCCTCACGCCTGGACAAACTGGTGAGGAAGGCAGGCTCTATTGTTGGCATGGAGCTGGACAGTTTAACATCTGTGGCAGAGCGAAGGGCGCTCAGCAGGCTCCTATCAATTATGGAGAATCCACTGCATCCACTAAATAATGTCATCTCCAGACAGAAGAGCAGCTTCAGCGACAGACTGCTGTCACTGTCCTGCTCCACAGACAGATTGAGGAGATCGTTCCTCCCCCAAACTATGCGACTCTTTAATTCCACCAGGGGGGGTAAACGTTAATATTTAACATTATACATAGTTATTGTCTGTTTTTTTCACCTGTATTATTATCATTCTTTAATTTAATATTATTTATTGTATCAGTATGCTGCTGCTGAAGAATGTGAATTTCCCATTGGGATTAATACAGTATCTATCTATCTATCTATCTATCTATCTATCTATCTATCTATCTATCTATCTATCTATCTATCTATCTATCTATCTATCTATCTATCTATCTATCTATCTATCTATCTATCTATCTATCATAGGAATTTAGAGAAATATGAAATTAACATGAATTAAGTGTGTTTAATCGCTGAATGAGCTGACAAACTGCATTAGTTCAATTGCGCTCAAAAGGCTTTGCTGCTGATTTTCATTTGTCGTCAGAATCTGAACCTTCTCATTTCAGTGTCCAATAGCAGTCGGCCTTCATTGATAGATTCCACTTGATCAGATACGACTTTTCCATTGTTGCAATGTCCTGGTGAAATCTTTCTCCATGTTTGTTACTGAAAACCAAGATTAGCAGTTGAAGTGTGAATGAAAAAAATGAATCTTTAGCGTTATGTTACACTTCATGGTTTTTTATGTTTGAAGCACGTTGTCAACCAGGTGGATGTAGTTTGGCACTCTGTAGTTGCAAAGAAAATTCTCAACAACATCCTTGAATGCCTTCCATGTGATTTTCTCCAGCTCCAGTGATCTCCACAGGTCATTAAACTGCTTGTCATTGATGATGAGTCTGATTTATTGAAAAACAAAAAAGCCTTCCTTAACCTTGACAATAGTCATTCATGAATGCATCTGTCTCAAATAATGAGATCCTTCACCTTCCTTGTTCATTGCTTTCACTAAATTTTTCATCAGTCCAAATTTTCTATGAGGATAAGGCAAAAATATCTTTGTTTGGTCAACAAGTGGTTTATACCGTATGCCATGCTTTTTTGCCCGGCAACCAAACGTTGACTGAGTGCTTTGTTCTTCTTGAGGTAATGAGACTCGTTAACACAGCTGTCTCTTTCGCAAATGAAACAGTGCCACTATTTCTAGATGACCACAGATGTTCCAGCTGAAGTAGTTGCACTGTATATGTATACTTGTAATATGTGAGGAAACCAAAAAAATATGCAATTGCAATAAATAGGAAATTCTTGATAGAAAGGTGATTTTTGAGAGCAACAGGCCAAAATCCACCCAAACCTATTCAGGACGGAAAACCTTCATTTTCCTATTCTATTTATAAATGTCATGAACATTGTGACAAAAGAATCTCATCCTTTCATTACTTATTTTTTACTAGAAAAAATAATAATTGCTGTTTCAGAGATTACTCACATTATATCTAGAACTGAATACTTGAGACACACAAAAATCTTTGTAGAAGTTAACCTGGAACAGCAATTGTGCCTTCATCTTTAATTTTATTACCTCACTTATGCAAATGTGCCATTCTATAATAAAGAAGCCTCTTGTTGTTGAAGAAACTTTAGTGTTTCAAGTCAAAGGTCTCCTTTATTCATAGATGCCTTTTCCATCTCAGACATCCTTATCTGTAATCCCATTCCTAGCACCTCATGCCTTTTAAATTACAGTAATTTTAATGAAAGCAGAAAAAGATGCAGTGCCATGCACTCATTATATAGGCATTTCTCTGTAATAAAATCCTTGGTATTAGTCCTTTCTCCTTTGTTAAACCATCTTTTGTTTTTATTGCTGTAATGCATTCAAGGAGATTACCCTGGTAAATGCATCTTTACCTTTTTTCTAATAAACTGTATGAAAATAAATACAGGGTTGGAGAAAAGAAACTATGAAAGTAGAATCGCAATATTCTAATTTATAATGTAAAGAACCCTGAACTTTGAAATATTTCTGTATAGATAGATAGATAGATAGATAGATAGATAGATAGATAGATAGATAGATAGATAGATAGATAGATAGATAGATAGATAGATAGATAGATAGATAGATAGATAGATAGATAGATAGATACTTTATTAATCCCAATGGGAAATTCACATTCTTCAGCAGCAGCATACACATTTAACAATGAGAAAATAATTGTATTAAAATAGATGTTTATTAATACAGTACATTATCACTAGAGATCTACATTATGCTTTGTGTACGTTTTTTATGGCAGGTGTAAGCATTTTCAGTTTGAGGCAGTGGCAGAGACTAGTTATTGGAAGCAGTGGTTTCACTATGATGTAAATTAGTGCTTTTTATAGGACATCTGTGAGGAGTTTACACATTCTGCTATTCTTATGGGCTTTCTTTGGGAAGTTTGTTTACTTCAACTGTCAAAAGACGTGTGTTCAGGTTAATTGGTGACTCTAAAATATGCTGTGTATGAATGGCTCTGCCTGCCCAGAAGTGAACAGCAAGTTCATACCTTACTCTCTTTACTTGTTTAAGCATGCGTCTGCTCTCCATAACCCTTTAACCTAAAAGCTGGTTCAGATCACAACACAAGTTTTAGCAAATACTGTATGCACTTTGAAATATGAAGATGAGCACAGTCCTAGCCAAAGTTTTTATACATAGTGTATTGGAGTACTTAGTCAGGACCAGGATTTTAGGCTAAACTGGACATGACAGGACAGCTGTTGGACTTTACAAGGTCCTGAAAACACAAATGTTGCACGTTGTTGAATCTTGAGGTCTGCTTTGAGAAACTGGAACAAGGTATTGAGATTAAAATAAAGAATGAGATGAATAATTTGAAGAGTGAACTCAGTTCTTTTGGGACTCAATTCGATGACCAGAAAGATATGTTCCAAAGAAGGCAGGGGCCTCTTCACCAAGTGACTACAGACCTGTGCCACTTGTGTCTCACATCATGAAGACCTTTGAGAGACTGGTCCTGGACTACATGAGTCCTGTTGTGGTAGACCACCTGGACCCGCTGCAGTTTGCCTATCAGACCAAATCAGAGTGGAGGATACAATTATCTACTCCACAAGGTTTATTCTCACCTGGACAAAGCTGGCAACACTGTGAGGATTCTTTTTTTTTTTTTTTTTTGATCCAGTGTCTTCAGTACCATCCAGCCATCCTTGTTAAGAGGTAAGCTCAGAGATGTGCAGGTGGATAGGCCTTTGATGTCCTGAATAATGGTCTATCTGTCAGACAGACTTCAGTTTGTGAGGCTCAATGACTCTGTCTCTGATCCGGATATGAGCAACACTGGCGGCAGCACATGGAACACTCCTGCCTCCTTTTCTCTTCACTCAGCACACCTCTGACTATAAATATAACACCAGGTCATGTCAATTGCAGAGATTCTCAGATGACTCTGCACTTATGGAGTGTATTGATATGGGGGATGAGATAGAGCATAGGAGTGAAGCTTAGAGCCATATTTTTAGGAGAAGTAAGAATTGTCCACAACTAAACATCAGCAAAACCAACTAGTTATTGACTTTCACCGCACCAAAGAGACTCAATTTACGGTCACTATTCAAGAAGTGAATGTAGAGGTGGTACACTCCTACAAGTACTTGAGGGTCCACATCAAAGACAGGTTGGACTAGTATTGTAACACAGTGGAAGTAAATAAGAAAAGGCAGAGAAGGCTCTATTTTCTTAGCAGACTGTGTTCCTTTAACATTAGAATTATCAAAGCTTACAAAAAAAACTTATAATCCCGGCCCACCTTAAATTCCTTCGTACCTCTCCGTCAGCATCTTTTGTGTTGTAAATGCGTCGATCAGCACAAGCAGCAAGCAGCCTGCTATCCCAAATCTGGCCCACTTCTGTCAGGACCTTCTGGCCCACTTACCACATGGATTGATGGCAATAGAGTGGATCACATCCGGATGCCGCATTCCAGCCAAAACAAAATTAAAACTCAGCCAAAACCAAGCCAAACCTGCCGAAGTCTGCCCAACACTGAACCAGAGGAAAATTAACTGGGCCTCATGTGGGCCATAGGTCAGATTTTCAGTTTGCTCATTTAAATATAATTATAAGTAATAGTAAATAAATAATAGTATATAGTATTATAACTATATACTATACTATACAGTACTATACTATTCTATATACTATACTATATACTATATTCTATATACTATACTATACTATAGTATTACATAGTATATAGTACTATAAGTTACACTATTACTTATTTAAATATCAATTTACTCCTACTTTCCATATATGTCCTGTCCGACTACTATCTACTGCATATCTTTAATATGAACAAACAAAACCCAAATACACATATTTAAACTTATTACATTTTATTGTCATATACAATGCAATGCATTTCAACAAACAGAACAATCCTGAATCTGCATTACATAATCAGTAACACAATTACTAATACCGAAGTTTGTAGATGTGACAATAATAAAAGTAAATGTTACATTTATATAGAAAACAAACAAAACAAAGTTGCTTGCGTTTCTGACATATCCAAATAAATAAACCACCATGACAAAATAAGTCTATAATACATTTACAATTTATGCAGTTTTATATTACCATTTTTTTATGAATCAAGTGAGCATACACATGGAAAAATAACAAATAAGCCTGTATGTGCATAAAAAACATCATATAGGTGAGATACACATACTATAAAATATATTTTTACTTTACATATTGAACTTAGTTTTAACTGCTGTCTTGTACAATGCATTATTTAAATCAACAAACAGGGAAAGGTTTCCTAAATGTAAGTCTTTAAAACAAGCACAAAACAAGAATGTATCAAACAGGTGAAAAAAAATGATGGTAAAAATTTCGGTCAACAAAATGTACAAACATTAATTTTATAAAGTCCATGATGGGATACCCACTATTACGCATAGTTCCAGATGGTGCCTGATGTTAGAACCCAGAAAGCATTGAATGAGCGCTAATGTCTTTGGGAAGGTTGTGGCAGATCAAGTTATCACATTTGTGAGGGTGGAGAGGAAGGTAAGGTTGGTGATGTAAGAGTCCAACTTGTCCTCAGCAAAGGTTTAGAAGGCTGGTCTTAATGATGACTTGAAAGAACATGTATTTCACCAGCAGCCAAGAAATCAACAGTTGATCAGTTACTGGAAATTATACAATTTCCTAATTAACTGCTTACTAGACGTGTTTGAGGGTTGAGAGTGCTCACCTGATTCTTGATAGCTGTTTTTCCTCTGACGCTCCATTCTTGCTCGTCTCCCTCCATCCCTATCTGCAGCCAGATGAAGCCATCTCTTAATCCACATTTCTATTTCCTGAGTTGTGGCTCTTGATGTTACAGAGTTTCTTCATACTGCATCTAAAGAACAGTCATTATACAGTCTGAGTCAATCAGCAGTTGATACTTGGTTATTTGTCAGACATGAGCATTGACTGCATCCAACCATAAAGGTAAAGAAACAGGCTGCAAGTGTAGGCTATGTCTTTGTTGTTAATTTTCAGTAAACAAAGCGACTATATAAAATGTAGTTGTATTCTGACAAGAAACAATATTTACAACTAGAGATATTTGTACAATACAGTATTTGCATGAGTTACTGCCTAAACGACTGGCTTTAAATACTTCCCTGTAGTTAGTTCACAAGCATGACCAATTGCTTATCAATGATGTTTAACCCAATTACGGGTTAGCATCACTGCTGGCTGAAGACTTTAAGGCCCAAAGTAGAATTTTATTCTGTACAAATAGATTGCACTCTGATGCAAAAGCTTCTTTCCATCTCTGTGTGTCTCTGGAGAACAAGCTGGGGTATGCAAAAATGACAAATTCCTAATGTAAGAAATTGTATATGGAAAATAAAGTAATTATCATACATGGCCATAATTTCCCTTTATTTTTTAACATCATTTAGTATTTTGCCTGATACATTTCATTTAATGTTGAATGTTAAACATTCAATCTTTTTTCCCCCCATTCAACTGGGGTTTCCTTGGTGGCCAGAGGGCCCTGAGCAGCCACATTGTTTGTTTTACATCTTGATCTGGCTATTAAAAAGTGTTAGTGTGTTAAGATTTTTTCAGACAGTAGTTTGTGACAAGGAAAGTGACATTTAATACGGAACTGTTGTCCATGCCGATGTGAAACCTAAGCTGGTTAATCCAGAAAAAATGTACACTTTTTATCTGGTCATAATGCATATAGTTTACCTTTAATAGATTGGTTTATTTTAAACAAACCACAAAAAGATACTCATCTCACGGAAATTTTCAGTCACAGGTTACTTCATTTTAAAAGGCAGTGTATGCATATTGGCATCATTATAAGTACTCACCAATCACAATATCCTTAATGTGAAGGCTATGGAAACATGTTTTTCCATTTATTCCCCTCCAGTTAAGTTGCTTGGCCAATGAATTGGTCAAAGTTTGCCTCATGATTCTCCACACCATGTCTCTCACATCAATGCCTCCTTGAATCCCAAGCAATGTAATCTGTCAGCGGTTTACAGAAAGAAAAAAAATAATTCACTGGAGTTCATAACTTCTTAAGATGCACAATGCAATAGAAACGTTAGGAGGAATTGGAACAAGCAACGAAATAAACATACTAGAAGTTCAAGCACCTATGTTTTTAGGTAGCTCTCCAATGAAGCTAATACAGGTGGAGCTATATAAAAAAATGTACATGCTGAATCTTTGGGGTAAGCTTGGACATGGGACTCCAAGCACCATTTGATATGATATGCTCACAATATCAAATAAAAAAAGCATTTGACAGTCCTTTAGCATATTGTCATGCCCAATACTGACGACCTTTACAAATGTTATCTGTGGTCAGACATGTCAAGTTATTAGCACTTCATTTAATTTTCAACAAAGATTTGACTACAGTAGCAGTCTTCAATACTCCCAAAAACTGACAACCATGCTCGGGTTGGAATTTTTTCAGTCCTTTTAAAAATTTAACGTTGTAGACTATTAAAAGCTTTTTTGACTTAAATAATTAAAAATATATTTTTTTTAACTATGCCTATAATTTTGACTACACATCACAGCTTGTGTATATCTGATGAGTGCCGTTTGGGCATTTAAGACAATACAACTTGAAAGCCTGTCGTTGTTTGAAGGTATATTTTTCAGTTGTTTTTAAAAAAGTTTTTCCTTACTAGTTTTTTTTTTAAATCTACACCAACCGCTACATCACTTTCAAGCTGTTGCAGGGATGTGAGATCTTGTAGTGAAAGAATGTCTTTTTCCAGCACTGGATCTGAACCACTGTCACTACAGCATTTCTCATGTAGGTCTTGTACGGTTTTTAAAATCACTTTGACTTGTTCCATCATCATCTCCAGCTTAACCAGAATGTTTCAAAGAATGGCTAAAACAATATACAAACACCACAAAATTAATATCAAACAAAATAAGATCATAATTGTCAGAGACATATACTAAAGGGGATGAACACCTTTGAAATGTGAAATGTAAACTATAAATTGGCAAGCATGATGAAAAATGGAAAAATAAAGGAAACATGAAAAGATAAAACACGGCCATAGATGTCTTGATTTGGTCCATCATTTTGTTGTGAGGTAGACCAGTGTCTAAACGCAGTATCTGCAAGTTCCACACACTCTGGGGTTAGGTGCTCTTCCACTGTAGATGCACTTTGATTTCTGTAAACATTTCTCAGGCTTTTCCTTTCTTGAGTGCATCTTCCACATTCAGTGGACCTACATTCAGAATATAGCTGAACACTGTCAGGTTGATTCATCCTGCACATTGATTTTGCATTTCGTCCAAGTTCTCCATGGTCAGCAGACATCTTGGTGGTTGATTTTGAAAATTTTTGAGGAGGGGTTGTCTTGGGTGGTGGAGGTAGATGGCTTTTGGGTTTGTTACAGACATCACCGTCACTATCACTATCACTATCAAATCTTGTGTTTGCTCTTTGGGAAAATATTAAGAAATTATTGACAAAATACACAGTTATACAAGTATGAGAAAGTGCCTCATACAACTGTGCAATTATGAGAAAAAAAGCTTTATCAATTTAGACAAATTTTCATGAATTAGCCTTGTGGTAGTTATACTAAATTAAATTACAGTATATACTGTAAATAAAATGAGATAACTGGATCATTAAACTTAGTGTTTTCCCTTTAAAAGATCAAATATTACAGCTTGAAAATTCACTGTATTAACACAAGCAACAGTCAGCAGGTGATGCTACAGTTCAAGCATATTAACTATTTCAGGCTTACATTTTCCTTCTTTTTGTTCTTTTTGGAATTTCATTGCCTTCTTCATCTTCTGCTGTCTGCAAATCGGAGTGTCTTTCAGCAACTTGAAGCTTCAGTCTTGCAGTTCTGTAATTATCTGTTAAATTCCAGATGTAAGAGCATTTACTCTATAATATGGATATACTCAGGAATACAATTATACCAGGGTGGCACGGTGGCGCAGTGGTAGCGCTGCTGCCTCGCAGTAAGAAGACCTGGGTTCCTGTCGCAGGTCTTCCCTGTGTGGAGTTTGCATGTTCTCCCCGTGTCTGCATGGGTTTCCTCCGGGTGCTCCGGTTTCCTCTTAAAGACATGCAGGTTAGGTGATTTGGAGATCCTAAATTGGCCTTAGTGTGTGTATGCGTGTGCGCCCTGCGATGGACTGGAGCCCTGTCTAGGGTTTGTTCCTGCCTTGCACCCTATGGTAGCTGGGATGGGCTCCAGCAGACCACCGTGACCCTGTTCTGGATATAGTGGGTTGGAAGTTGGCATGATATGACATGACAATTATACCAAATATTATAAATACAAACCTGTTGTGTACATAACTTCAACCTTAAATGATTTCCAGTTTTCTTTGGGCTGCTCTTTATTTATTATAGCCTTATGGATATCTCCAGTTTTATATGGTGGCCAAGCACACACTCCATTGGATACCCAATTGGATGGTGCCAACTCAACTTCATTACATTCCAAAAAATTCATAATGTGATACATAGCCTACAAAAAATTACTAAAAACAAAGATTTTTTTAAAACATTACATTTACAAAAGTCCTTGATAAATGCACTTACAACATGCATGCATGCTTACAATTACTAATTAAATATAAGTAACAATAATAATACATATGATTAATATATACAGTAAATTATATTAGTTAACCATGATTTCATTTGTACAGTTGAAGATTTTTTTAAAACATTACATTTACAAAAGTCCTTGATAAATGCACTTACAACATGCATGCATGCTTACAATTACTAATCAAATATAAGTAACAAAAATAATACATATGATTAATATATACAGTAAATTATATTAGTTAACCATGATTTCATTTGTACAGTTGAAATAATCAAATACCACCAGAATGCAAGTGGTGGGGTGATGAGAGTTTAAAAAACTAATTAGAAAAAGCACTTATGAACTCTGTAACACAACAGGAAGAAACAAACAAACAAAAAAAAAACACAATATACTGTACCAATTAATCTGTATTTGTATGAAGTAGGGGGATTACAAGATATTTGTCATCTAGTGGCAAACGGACATATTTCAGCATGCGAGAACCAACAGGTAAACACTGAAGATTTGAGGAAAGCTTGGATACAACAAAAATCCCCAGGTATGAAGAATCAATCATATTAAAAAAAATATGGCCTTGTGTTGGTATTCCCGACAGACAACATATTCCCTGTCTTATATTTTGAACTATGACAATTTTATTGTCAATTTTAATACAAGAATCCCCTGAAGAAACTTTGATGACAAATCCATTAAACTCCACCTCTTTAAACTGGAGTACTACTTCAAAGTGTAGTGGAACTGGACCATCTGAATGTTGCATTTTAAACCTCTTTGGAGGTGTATGCTAAAGTCAGTATTTAAATGCAAGGAGTCAAGCTCTGAAATCCTACGTATAACCTGTGTTAAAGGACAGTGAGATCGTCTAACCATTTTCTTTAGCTTTCTTACATAATTTTCATATGGAAAACCTGATATAACATCCAAACTACCATGGACTTTAACATCTTGACTTAAATGAGTTAGCCTATGTACAATATAGCTGACAAACTCAGGACCATATAACTCACTAAAATGCTTGACAAATACCACTAGTAGAGAATTAGCAAAATCATTCATAGTTGAACAATACTCAGGACTTATCCTGTGTGATATGGCCGGCCATTCATCCTGACCAATACCCCCAGCACGCCAGATGGAGCCCTCCTTGCAGCATGGAGGTGCCCCGAATGCCAGCAGGGAATTATGGACAATAGAGTTTTTATGCACAGCCCTGCTGGCTACCATGGGGGCCATCAGGAGTCACTGCAGGGAGGCCCAAGGACGTGTATTTCCCCAATAACCCGGAAGTACGTCTTAGTCACAGCGACAGAGGAAATGACGTACTTCCGGGATGAAAAAGAAGAGTTTTAATCTGACCCGGAAGTGCTAAGAAGTCACATGGACTGAGGGTTCAGAAGCACTTCCAGGTCAAGGACTATAAAGGACTCTGGGAAATCCCAGACAGATGAGCTGAGTTGGGAGGCAGGCTGACTAAGCGTCTGGGAGTGGAGGATTGTTATTTCATTATTGTGGTTGTTTATGCATATTGTGGCGTCGAGGTGCTTAGTGTAAATTATTGTACAAATAAATATTATATTTGGACTTTTATCTGGTGTCTGCCGTATTGTCCGTGGGTTCAAGGGAGCAATAGCGGCCCCTATGTGTCACAACCCACACAGAGCAGCATGAAATTTTGATACAGCTCAGAGCGCAATATCTCTCTCAAAACAACTGGACCCATGTACAATAAGAATTGTCTCAACTCAGTTTCATTCCACCGTAGTCTTTCAAAAAGTGAACAGGGCTTCCTTGCAAACTCGATACGAATGAAACCATGTAACGCTACCAACTTATCAGAAATTAACGAGACTTGACTGGCTGAAACACGGCACCGTAGTGGGCCATTGCTTCCTATCCACAAATCCAAGAGACGTCTCATTACTCCTAAGCATACAAGGTGTATGTAATCATGTTGGAATCCCTTAATCATATCTACGATTTCTGAGAGAGGTGAAGATTCTACATGGTGTGTATCATCATCTAATGTTTTAAATGATTCACTTGTTCTGAGACTTGCAGTGGTTTCTGCAATGTCATACGGTGGTTTACATATACTCCTTTTTGCACACACTTATCACAACTGTGATATCCAGTGTGTGATTTTATGCCCTTAATAAAGGCTCTATCAGGGGCATCGCAAACAACTGAAGACAAAGTGATGAAAAATGTTTTTCCTTTCACATGAAATCGTTTTCCAATTGTTTTTAACTCATTAACTAGAGCACTCAAGTATTCAGAAAGTGAGTTTGGTTTTGAACATCCACAGAACAATGCAATCAAAACTGGAATCTTGATATAATTCTTAACAATTCCAAGAACTGGCCAAAACTGAAGTGAAGAACTCTTAAAAATAGGAAACCCATCAAAATTAAGTTTCAAATTAAAAATGTGTCCACTTGGAACAGTTGACCATACCTTTTCAAAGAAAGCTCTCAGAGAATGTTTAATGCCAAAGTAATGAAATGAACCACCACCAAGCATTTCAACTTTATAGGATAAGGTGTTTAAAATTTGGAGAAAGTTTGTAAAGTTCACGATATTTCATCCTTGAGATGTGTTTTTGTTTGTACTTGTCTCAAAGAAACGAGACTTCTCAAATAAATAAATAAAAAAACTCTGTGGTCAGTCTGATATTTATACGCATGTTTGTAGCTGGCTCTTAACCACACCATCTTCGATTTTAAAATGAAAAGACCCCCATAAATTGACATATGCTAACTGTAAATATTGCATTTTATTTTAAAGACACCTCACCATGAGCCTGCACTGCCTTATTCTGGGTCATGCATCCAATTGCAGAACTATGCTAATGGCCCAGTATTGGCCCACATATGCCGTACCAGAAGCTGATTTGGCAGATTCATCAGCTGTGCGCCACTTGTGGCCCATATCCATCATGCCGCTGCCAGAAGTGAACCAGCGGGCTGCTTGCTGCTTGTGCTGATCGACACATTTGCAACACAAAAGACACTGACAAGAGGTCCGGAGGGATTTAAGGTGGGCCGGGATTACAAGTTTTTTTGTAGGGTTTGGTAATTTTTCTGTTACTGTGGGAAGTGACATCATTCATATATTCTACAAATCTCTAATGACCAGTGCAATTTTCTATACTGTGTTGTGCTG
Organism: Erpetoichthys calabaricus; assembly: GCF_900747795.2. Classification (NCBI taxonomy): domain Eukaryota; kingdom Metazoa; phylum Chordata; class Cladistia; order Polypteriformes; family Polypteridae; genus Erpetoichthys; species Erpetoichthys calabaricus. The sequence continues at coordinate 99,883,492 of NC_041400.2, read as the reverse complement.
GGCTGGTAGCATCGCTTCAAGAGAGGTCCATCTAATCAACAAGCTAATTAAAAGGGCAAGCTCAGTAATGGTACAACTCTGGATCTCCGGTAGAGAGTTAAAACAAAACTGAGTGCCATAATAAACAATGCTGCACATCCTCTCTCTGACACACCAACACAGAGTACTTTCAGCCAACAAATCATTCAACAGAAGTGTGTCAAGAAATGCTAAGGGGGCTCCTTTCTACCAACAGCAATATACCTGCATAATGTCTCACTGTGACAGTGACAGCCAAGTCAGAAGGTTTTCTTTTTTTTGATATTCTTTTTTTTAAGTCAGTTAGTTTAGTTAGGTGTGTATTCACACTATAGTGTGTGTGTATATATGTTTATTTATATATTTTATTTTTTACATTTTATTTATTTATTTAAAGAGCTTCTGTAAAAAGTCAAATTTCCCTTGGAGACAAACAATGTTCTATCTGTATATTTATTTATCTATATGTTAACATCTTATGTGGAACAGCTGGAACATGTGATAGATTCAACAGATGTATGGGTATCAGTCATAGAAAATAAATGTGAATCTCTTCAAAATAAAATAACAAAATCGAAAAGTATAGCAAAAAGGAAAATATCTTTGTCTTCTTGGTATACCAGAAGGTTTAAAAAAGGCATTCAGTAATCCAGCTAAATTTATTTCAGAATTTTTAATAAAAATCTTTGGTAATGCTATTATTGAGAGTCTGGAAATTGAATGAGCTTTCTCCTTGCCACCACATTTTCATTGTCAATTTGATAAACTTCACAAAAAAAAAATTGTTACTGCATGCAAGAGAAAAGGGAGATATTCATTCCGAGAGCAAACAAATCTAAACTTTTCTGTCACAACTGCTAAAAAGAGAGCCACTTAGAAGATTAAACAGAAGCTGCATGAAGCAGACATCAGGTATGGCATGCCTAACTGCCAAATTGAGGGTTCTTAATGCTCACCACTCCTGGACATTTAATGCTGTTCAAAAAGCTGAGAAAAAACTTTGTAATCACTTCCTTGTTATCTTCAGCTCTGACTAGGATCCAAAAATGAATTGGTTTGAAATATAAATGAGTTCAGTGGTAAAGCTTGCAAATATTTACTTAATTTATCCCTATAGATTTCTAATGCTAGCTCAGAAAAATACTTCTTCATATAATTTGCAAAAGTATATACAGTACCCCTGTATTGTAAATGGAATGATGCTTTTCAGGTTTATCTATGCTTATTAATCCTACTTTAACTTTGAGTCATATGTTCTCATTTATGATATTTTATTGATATTGATATGCTGTGCTTTTTATTTGGTTCTGATAATGAAGTATTTTTGACTATTATTCTTTATGTTTATTACTTTTTTAATTGTCTTCTTCATCTTCCTCTTTTAAATGTTTGCTATTTTTTATTTATTTGTCTTTGTTTATGTAACATTTCACTATTCTTTATTTTCATTATTTATCATTTATTGTTATTAACTTATCATTATTAATTTCTATGATGTTGTTAATTTGGCCTGTACTATTACTGTTATCAATTCAGTGATTGGTATTAATATTAGTATCAATATAGGTATTGGTATTACCATTATTATAGTATTCAGTTTTAGCATTAGTATTAACATAGTAATTATTTACATAATTATTAGTTACTTATCTCCTGATTGTTTTATTAGGAGTTTACACAACAATTAACATGATGTGTTCTTCCTAAGTAATTATTAAGCTGTGCTGTTGGGGGGAGCCATGTGTTTTTGGTGTGCTGCACTGTCTGTCTTGTCAGAGAAATGATACTATGAAGAGTTTGATCTTTGCCTTGTTTGGGGAGGTGAAAATAGGGTAGGGTGAGGTGGGAACAAAGGGCATGCTATACACATTACTAACATTATCTTCTGTTCCTCTTACAGTAAAATCAACAGTGCAGATTGCAGAACACTGTGATTTATGGTGAGCCTATACATCCCAAATTGTCATATCTCATTTCATGTTAAGTATGTCTAAATATGTCATTTTTGTTTCCATTAGGAAAATTAACTCTAGCAAAAAAAGACCACAGAATACTGATTGTTCATTAAAGTTAATAAATTGGAATGTTAAAGGTCTGAATCATGAGCTTAAAAGAAAACAAGTGCTCTTACACCTTAGCTCCATGAGACCAGATATAATATTTCTTCAAAGGACACATCTAACAACTAGGGACCAATGTCAATTAAAAAGGAATTGGAATGAACAAGTATTTCACTCCAACTTTAACAATATAGCACAAGGTGTAGGAATTTTGATCCATCGGGCAATCCCTTTTATAGCCTCTGAGACATTAGCAGATTCTGAAGCTTGTTACATTATAGTGATGTGGAAATTAAAGGAATCTGTTAACATACTGTATGTGCACTGAATTATGAGGATTAAGAATGTGTGGTCAAAATTTTAGCAGTAATTCCTAATCTCAGTTTGCACAAACACATATTAATAGGGGATTTTTATTGCATTCTAGACACTGTTTTAGCTTTATCTAAAGCTGCTGCAATAATTTTAAACTTCATAAAGGATCATAATCTCTTGGACTCATGGACATTTCTCTACCCTTAATTCGAGAGGATATACATTCCTTTCCACAGTACATTATAGTTATTCCCAAGATGACTATTTCCTGATTGGCAGCAACCTCATAAACCTTGTAAATATAATACAATTGTTATTTCTGATCATGCTTTCCTCATATTGGAATTGAAATCAACAGGCACTACTGATACAACAAACAGTTGGCATCTGAACCCTTTAATTTTAAGAGATGATGACTTTATTAAATACCTCTCAGATTGATTTTTTTACATAGACTAATGAAAATCCAGAGATATCAGCAGGGACACTTTGGGAGGCCTTGAATGTGTTTCTGAGGGGACAAATTGAATCATTCATATCTCATAAAAACAAACAAATCTAAACAGACTTCAGAATAAATTACTGAGATTTCTAGCATTGACAAAGTATACACACACACCACCCAAGACACACTGTATAAATAACATGTATTATTATTGTTATTATACAGAAATGCCCATCACTACAAAGAGAATGTGATCGTTTGACTACAGAATAAATATATATTTTCACCTCTAAAACTTCTCACTCTGTGAATTCATCTATATTGATAATTTTATAAAGCCCAAGAAGAGTCTGTTATCACAGTGATTCTTTTAATATTCATTTTTTAATTAACTCTTGTACCTTGTTTGTACTGTCTATATTTCATTTAATATCATGACAATGCTATTACTTCCATTTAATTCTTAATAAATTACATTAAATATGCAGGTATCATTTCAGATTAACAAGATTTTCTCAGTAAATGAGCCATTAATATAGTGTGTAGAAATTTGAAGCTACCAATTCTTGGTGATGAAGGGGCATAGGATTATGAAAATTGGCTCTATGTGATCAAATTCCATTTGTTAGTTCAATTTGGTCAGAACTAAAGGTCACAATATTTGTAGCGCAGAAGATTCTTCAGTCATCAAAAGATGCAAAGAGAACAATGGCAAGTGCCCACGGCGGTCAGCAGAATAATATATGCCTGGTGGAATGTGGGTAAAAATTATTAGAGAAAACATAGCATGTGAATCTGGACTCTTGTGGTTAGTAGACAGCTGCACTAACAATTGTGCTACTGTGTTGCATTTAATCAATAATGGTTTTGATATACATATTTATATAATTATACTTTTTATGCCAATAAAGCTGCTCAGTTTAGCAGCATAATTGTACTGATTTATCATTAAATGACCTACCATTGTTAAGTCACATTAAAAGCCTAAAAGCCTTCAGGTAGTTAATAAATGACAGCATCTACAATAATTAAAACTTCACAGAGGCTCAATTTACTCTGCCATTATAAACTCATACAAAACAAATTAATTCAAATCTGCCATTGCCTGACTTTGTTATTCATAATATGCCATTTGTTTTCCAAAATGAAAAAAAGGCATTACACGTCTGACTCATTTATTTCAAAATGATCTCCCTCTCCATTTTAAAGGTTTCCAAGACATGTTTGATCTATCTTCTTGTCAGTAGGCACCTTGAATGCAGCCAAGAAAGAGTGTAAAAATAAAATTAAATGGTAAGGGTTTCTATTAAGAAACCATCACCATTAACAAAGGCCAGTCTGGACAACCATTAAAGTAAAACAGCCCCACTCTTAAAATGCATTTTCTGTAGTAAGTTTTGCAGTGCCACTAGCAAAAAGAAAAATGGCCCACTATGTCCTGTCTTTACTGATAAACCACTTACTTTCAGTGGGCTCTGCTTGGAACACTTTCTTTTACATTTACTATATCAGTTCATATTTAGGTATACAATTCTTAATGCAAAGGAATCTTTAGGAATCACAGAAGTCTTAGATTAACCTGATATTTGACCATAGAATTTTAGAATATTTAAATTAATTTATTTATAAAATGCTAGGTACATATAGTAGTGTTTTAAAACCTTTCATCCATTAGCTGAAATTAGAAATTGATATCACAGATTTTGTTTTTTTTTCCTCAGCAATGTTGATAGCATTGTTAATAATTACAATGAATATGTTCTGTACTAAACAAAAGTATTAATTTCTGAAAAACCCTATTTCTATTTAATTGTTAATGCCGTTGCATGTTTCTCATAACAGTTGTAAAATAATTCAGTACCCACCAATTAGTGACCCTGTGAAAGTCCTCTCCTCAACAGAGCATCATACCCATCCATCCATCCATCCATCCATCCTCTTCCGCTTATCCGAGGTCAGGTCGTGGGGGCAGCAGCTTGAGCAGAGATGCCCAGACTTCCCTCTCCCCGACCACTTCTTCTAGCTCTTCCGGGAGAATCCCAAGGCATTCCCAGGCCAGCCGGGAGACATAGTCCCTCCAGCGTGTCTCCAAGCCTCCTCCCGGTTGGACATGCCCGGAACACCTCACCAGGGAGGCGTCCAGGAGGCATCCTGATCAGATGCCCGAGCCACCTCGTCTGACTCCTCTCCATGCGGAGGAGCAGCGGCTCTACTCTGAGCCCCTCCCGGATGACCGAGCTTCTCACCCTATCTTTAAGGGAGAGCCCAGACACCCTGCGCAGGAAACTCATTTCAGCCGCTTGTATTCGCGATCTCGTTCTTTTGGTCACTACCCATTGCTCATGACCATAGGTGAGGGTAGGAACATAGATCAACTGGTAAATTGAGAGCTTTGCCTTACGGCTCAGCTCCTTTTTCACCACGACAGACCGATGCAGAGCCCGCATCACTGCGGATGCCACACCGATCCGCCTGTCGATCTCATGCTCCATTCTTCCCTCACTCGTGAACAAGACCCCAAGATACTTGAACTCCTCCACTTGGGGCAGGATCTCACTCCCAACCCTGAGAGGGCACTCCACCCTTTTCCGGCTGAGGACCATGGTCTCGGATTTGGAGCTGCTGATTCCCATCCCAGCCACTTCACACTCAGCTGCGAACCGATCCAGAGAGAGCTGAAGATCACGGTCTGATGAAGCAAACAGGACAACATCATCTGCAAAAAGCAGTGACCCAATCCTGAGTCCACCAAACCGGACCCCCTCAACACCCTGGCTGCGACTAGAAATTCTGTCCATAAAAGTTATGAACAGAATCGGTGACAAAGGGCAGCCCTGGTGGAGTCCAACTCTCACTGGAAACAGGTTCGACTTACTGCCGGCAATGCGGACCAAGCTCTGACACCGGTTGTACAAGGACTGAACAGCCCTTATCGGGGGGTCTGGTACCCAATACTCCCGGAGCACCCCCCACAGGATTCCCCGAGGGACACGGTCGAACGCCTTTTCCAAGTCCATAAAACACATGTAGACTGGTTGGGCGAACTCCCAAGCACCCTCCAGGACTCTGCTAAGGGTGTAGAGCTGGTCCACTGTTCCGCGACCAGGACGAAAACCACACTGTTCCTCCTGAATCCGAGGTTCGACTATCCGATGGACCCTCCTCTCCAGAACCACCGAATAGACTTTTCCAGGGATGCTGAGGAGTGTGATCCCTCTGTAGTTGGAACACACCCTCTGGTCCCCCTTCTTAAAGAGGGGGACCACCACCCCGGTCTGCCAATCCAGAGGCACTGTCCCTGATGTTCATGCGATGTTGCAGAGACGTGTCAACCAAGACAACCCTACAACATCCAGAGCCTTGAGGAACTCCGGGCGTATCTCATCCACCCCTGGGGCCCTGCCAACAAGGAGTTTTTTGACCACCTCGGTGACCTCAGTCCCAGAGATGAGGGAGCCCACATCCGAGTCCCCAGGCTCTGCTTCCTCATTGGAAGGCATGTTAATGGGATTGAGGAGGTCTTCGAAGTACTCCCCCCACCGACCCACAACATCCCGAGTTGAAGTCAGCAGCGCACCATCCCCACCATATACAGTGTTGACACTGCACTGCTTCCCCCTCCTGAGATGCCGGATGGTGGACTAGAATCTCCTCGAAGCCGTCCGAAAGTCGTTCTCCATGGCCTCCCCAAACTCCTCCCATGCCCGAGTTTTTGCCTCAGCAACCACCGAAGCCGCATTCCGCTTGGCCTGCCGGTACCTATTAGCCACCTCCAGAATCCCACAGGACAAAAAGGTCCTGTAGGACTCCTTCTTCAGCTTGACAGCATCCCTCACCGCCGGTGTCCACCAACGGGTTCGAGGATTGCCGCCACGACAGGCACCGACCACCTTACGGCCACAGCTCCGGTCAGCCGCCTCAACAATAGAGGCACAGAACATGGCCCATTTGGACTCAATGTTCCCCACCTCCCTCGGGACGTGGTCGAAGTTCTGCCGGAGGTGGGAGTTGAAGCTACTTCTGACAGGGGGCTCTGCCAGACGTTCCCAGCAGACCCTCACAACACGTTTGGGCCTACCAGGCCTGACCGGCATCCTCCCCCACCATCGAAGCCAACTCACCACCAGGTGGTGATCAGTTGACAGCTCTGCCCCTTTCTGGAGAACTGTGGAAAGATACTGCATACATGTTGTCTATAATCCACCTCCCCGGTTCTCCATGGACAATTTCTCCATACATGGCCCAGCCGGCGGCATTTGTAGCACAGCCACCTCCCTACGGGTAGTCTCCCCCTACGGGACTGAAAACAAGCCAGGAACGTTTGCTCCACCCCTTTAGTAGCTGAGGAAGGACTGTCTTTCTGTGCCTGTGGAGAACAATCCTCTGAGGCAAGGGACCATGCTGCTCCACGCACTGTTATATCAGGAGACACCCATTTTCTTTTCGGGATCTCCTTTTTAATCTGGAGTTTCTTAACAGTCTGAGTATTCCTATGGATAACCAAGAGACTCTTTACTGTCTGCACCCCTTTCGATTTTTGGAAGCCCAGTGCCGATGTCTCAAGGGTCGAGACAACCCGGAAGTCAGCACTACCCAGCTGCTCTGGCTTATCCGATCCTTCCACCGAACATTCAGTCATCACCCCTTTATCGTTTGTAGGACGCGAGGTTACTTGACAGCCGATATGAGTAAATCGTGCTGCCCCTTCACTCTGCATCCCGTTATTCTGTACAGTACCGGTTGTACTCACCTGTACCGCCAAATCCAACATTTGGGGAAGCTCTCGACCAAATCGCTGTAGGTATTCCTCCTCCCTTTGTAAAGGTGCCTCGGCCGTCGCTTCCAGCTCCTCCATTATCTTCTTCATAGAGGACATCACCTGTATAAACGTCTTTATGGGTTGGATCAGCTTTTCCAACTCTCGCACGTCAATATTATTATTTAAACTTACCGGAGGTCGTGAGCCAGTGAGCATGCCCATCTCTGGCACATGCGCCATTGGGTTTTGTAGAAGAGGCTGGAAATTGGAGTTCCGGAATGCAGTCAGCAACCGACTGTGATTCGCCTGATCCAATTTCAGTCACGTCCTGGATCTCCTTACCTTTATCAATGGTGTGCAATGCTTCGTGCGCCTTCCCCTTCTCCTTCGGAAAGTCCAAGTCCGTCATTAGATGGGCAAAGCAGGACATGGCAGGAGGTGGACCTTCTCCTTCCCATAATTCCGATGGGCAGTGTGGAATATGGCCGGCCATTCATCCCGGCCAATACCCCCAGGCCGCTAGATGGAGCCCTCCTTGCAACGTGGAGATGCCCGAATTCCAGCAGGGCATCATGGACTATGGAGTTTTAATACACAGCCCTGCTGGATAACGTCAGGGTCGCCAGGGGACGCTGCAGGGAGACACAGAGACGTTTATTTTCCATACAGCCCGGAAGTAAATCCCAGTCACATGGTTGGAAGAAATAAAGTGCTTCTGGGCTGATGAAGAAAAGAAGTTTTTACCTGACCCGGAAGTGATAGAGGTCACATGGACTGAGGAACAGAAACACTTCCGGGTCAGGGACTATAAAAGAGCTGAGCTGGGTGGAAGGGTGGCAACGCGTCTGGGAGTGGAGGATTGTATTGATTATTTATTTGAGATTATTCATTTGTTGGAGTATAGTGGCGTGGAGGGTGCTTTGTGCACTTTATTATTATAATAAAATACTCATTTTGGACTTTTATCTGGTGTCTGACGTCTGGTCTGAGGGTTCAAGGGGTCGACAGTGCCTCTATCTGTTACAGCAGCTCATGTGGTTCCCCTTGGCAAATGTCCGTGATGACGCGTCCTCACCCGGAAGTCCGTTGAGAAGGCCGTCTTCGTCCTCGGGGTAAATGTCGTCCTCTTGGCCACTCTCCAGATCTTCTTCGTCTGAGAGGTACATGCAAGGAACAAACTTTATTAAGTCAAACCTATTCACGTTTTTTTCTCTGGCACGTACCTCATTCTGGATATGATGATCTGGTGGGCTTTTTCCCCAAAGACGATTGCCTCTCTTTGTCTCTTCACTGACTCCGATACTTCTGGGTCTGACATTGCCTTTCTGTTTCGTCATCTTCCTTTCCATGACGGGAGGATTATTATGAAGGTTTTTTGGCAGTTTCTCGTGTCACAGTGCTGCCAGTTGGGTTGGTGTTCACGTTAAATTTTAAAGTTTTCTGACCAGAAATGATGGCCAGAAATCCTGCCGGCTACGCAAGATGTGGACACCTGGGGGCGTTGTTGCCCCGTGAACCCAACAGACAGATACTCTGGACACAAGTTTAAAAGCACTAAGAATATTTTACTTCTTTTTCTTCTTCTATAGTGTCTCCAAAGCACCACATCCACCACAATAAACATGACTCAAACTCCACAATACAATACAATTCTCCTCCACACCTCCCAGCAAGCTCTGTCACACTCCCTCCTAATTCCAGCTCGTTTGCTGAGTTTCCCATAGTCCTTTATATAGTTCTTTACCTGAAAGTACTTCTCCTCTTCTGTTCACGTGACTTGTCAATACTTTTGGGTCAGATGGAGAATTACATTTTTCTTCAGCCTTCCATCCCCTTGACTTAGGAGTACTTCTGGGCTATATGGAAAGTATAAATCCTTGTGTCTCCTGACAGGGTCACCTGGTGGCACCCACGGTACCCAGCAGGGCTGTGAAGCCGAACTACAAAGTCCATGATGCTCTGCGGGAATCCAAGGCACTGCTGTGCTGTAGGGAACTCGCCATCTGGCGTCTTGGGGGAGGCAGTGTCCCTGAATAGTTGCTTTCTCTTCGGGTGTCTCGGCCGGCCATCCGCAACAATATATATATGGATAATGAATTCTGAACAAACAATAGGATATCTTGAAATCTTAACCAAAATGTGTAATTTAAAACTGAAAAGGCATGTTGAAATGTCATTAATTCAGTAGTATGTTTTAAATTAAAAAATCTGATGTTTAGGTTCGATTACATGTGTCTTTTATTTCTTAATAATTCATAAAGCCTTGGATTAACATGAAGTGCAAAAGTCTACAAGGCTAACTTTGATGGATGGCACCTTATTTGTTATTAAAAATACTGCTTAGGTTAAAATTATTTACAATTCAAACTGCTTGAATTCTTTATTAATTATTCATTTTGAACATTCCAAGCATAAACACAATGCATTACCATGAAACTGACTGAGACAGGGTTCATTACAGGTATTGTACAATGTGTATTGCAGATGACTCAAGAGAGTGCCACTTGAAGTTTGCCATAATTAACTTACAGTAGCTACATCTGGAGCTTTTCTAAGATTCTAATAGTAGCAGCAATAGCTAGAGTGCCAGTAGTTGGAGAAATTTAAACAAATGTAGCAGGATGTATTTCTCAGGACAGAAAGAACTAAAAGTTACTACTGTACTAAGGTTAATATCCCTTGTATAGACCTAGTAGCATTCTATTCTCCAACCTACTTAATCCACATTAGGTTCACTGGGGTTCACTCCTGTACATGTCCACACTGAGAAAAATTAAAATTACCAATGAACTGTGCATGCACTGCATAGGCAACAATTGCAACAGAAATCCACGTGGAAGCAGTACCAAATACTGCTCCTTTGTGCCTCCCCTCCATATCCATTTTGTTATAATCATTAGCTGGTTACAGCATCCTTTGTTGAAAAATGTATACACCAAATTCATACAAAATTACATTTCCTGAAGTGCCGTTCTTTGTCCATCCTCACAAAAAGTAAGACAGCTTATGATTAACATTCCTGTAAAAGAGTTTTAATATAGGCTTGGAGTTCATTTGCCTTATTTCTAATGCTTTGTACACTTCCAAACACAATCAATGAAATTGGCATCCTAAAACATTTTCCTGATCCAACTCTCTAATTGCTGTGTTTTGTGCATGGCTCCTTGCTCTGATTACCTTTCATTTGTAAAATGCCAATAGTAAAAGTAAAACGTCTTTGTAACAGAGGATGAAGACATAGTTTTGAGATCAACACACATCTGCCCCTCTCTCTTTATATATTCTGACCACTGAGCCCCAAACTACAGAGACAATATAATCCAACACAATTCCGGGTTCAAATGAAAGATTTCTATTTGCCATCAACACTTTTTCAAATAATCACCAGCCAAATTATTTCAAAATAAATAGATTGTTTTCCTCCTCCACTCCCAGTTAAGGGTTACCCAATGCCTCTTATTCTTTGACTCATCCAGGTGAGGCAGCAGGCTCATTTTAAGATGGACCCAGAAATGCTTCCTGTGCCACAAGGTGTCCCCTTGGAAGCACTTTCTGGTCTTATGGAAAACAGGAAGTTCCTTCCCCGATAGCACCCGCTATAGTTTAAAAAAACTTAATTAATTCATATGATATTGTAACAACCACAGTAACAAATGCAACTCAGAGGTCCTATAGTTTTCTGTGTTTTACATGGAGTCTTTGTTCTGTAACAAACAATGCCCTGTATTATACTCTGTTGTCTGAGTTATGCACACCTTCAAAAAATAAGAGAAAGCTTTCCCTACCAATCAGTTTTTCTCCTGACACTTACGTTCTTTTTTCTGTATAGCACAAACATTCCTGCATATTGTCTCCTGACTCCCTACTCAAAACTTTCTTCTGCCGCACATTATTTTTTCTCCTAACTTCTCCTGTCACTCATCTCCTGAGAGGCGTGTCCGCCCTTACAGAACAGAAGCCCTTCACCCAGTCCAATTACTTACAGCATTCCTTACACACTTTCTGCTCCCTAACAGTGCATTATAAGCTGTCTGCATGTCACAATATATTAACAAAACATATTACATAATTTAAAAAGAAAGTTACAATACAGAAGAGCATTAACATTAACACAGCATAACATTACTGTTAGTGGTTTCCATTTTTTTTTATTTTGTTGGCATCTTTCACTGTTGTTCTTCTTATATCTGAAGCACTTTCACCATTTTGTAAATGTTTAATAATTTCAATTTTTTTGTGACAGTTCCAAAACCACACGCATTTATCAGCTGTAACTATCCACATTACTAACCGAGAATGCTAAACCGGATGGACGCAGGGACATCCGGCAATGGGCCGTGGCCGCAAAAGACATACTGCGCAGGCGCCCCACAAATCCCCCCCCCCCCACCCCCCGCAAGCAACGGGAACCGGATGGAATGCAACGTAAAATAAGAAATGAGGCATCGCGCACACAAAAAAGCAGTCAGACCACAGAAAAAAGGAGTCAGACGCCGTTGCACACGAAACGGGACACACAAAGAGGAGGATTCAACAAGCCCCTAGCACACAAAAAAAAGAAGCCGCGAGCACCACACAAAGCCCATTGGACACGAAATGGGACAGACTACGGCCATAGCACACGAAACGTACACAAAAACGACGATTCAGACCCTCGACCACAGTAACATAAATAACAAATGACACACAAAGCCCCATTTCTAAATGAACCGTCCATATTAAACATACGTCATCTCAACACGTTCACACTATGCAGCATAGGTGGATCTCATTACAATAAGGCACTATTAACCGTTCAACCGCAGAAAAGGCTCCATATTAACAGTGAGTGCAATCCTCCTTATTACTTATCCATATTTATCACGCTCAAGAACAAACAAATCATAAATTCACAATCATGGGTACAAAACGATACGGCTCAGATAACGGGACCAAACACAATTCACACTATGCAGCATAGGTGGATCTCATTACAATGAGGCACTATTAACCGTTCAACCGCAGAAAAGGCTCCATATTAACAGTGAGTGCAATCCTCCTTATTACTTATCCATATTTCTAACGCTGAAGAACAAACAATTCATGAATTCACGATCACGGGTACAATACGATACGGCTCGAGTAACGGGACCAAACACACGAATCCGCATGAAAAAAAACAATACACGTCGACTCCAACGCGCTTCTGAAACTCTGGAAGAAAAAATGAGGCTCTATTAACCGTTCAACCGCAGAAAAGGCTCCACATTAACAGTGAGTGCAATCCTCCTTATTACTTATCCATATTTCTAGAAGAAAAAATGTCTCGGCTCCAATAACGCAAAGCTCAACTAACACAGTTACAGAAACGAACCCAAATGGACAGACACACTGAACGTAGACGCATGCAGGGCGCGTCTCACAGTGCTGCATCGAAACAGGCACGGCTTCAAAACGAAACACCTCCCGTCTCAGACATACAGAAACGGCAGCGAGGGGACAAAATAAATAAACGCAGACGTCTGACAACGCGTTCAATACTGAGTCCACTATTCAGGAAAATTCATTGGGATTAATGAATGTCATTTGCAATCATTGTCATTCACTTAACTTCCCTGAAGAAACAACTAGCAATACAAGTAATGAATTTACACGTTGTTCTCAAATGGGTCAAATTAGACTGCCTCCTTTACATTCATATCCTGAATATCTACAGAACCTTCTAACTAACGATGTACCTGAAAGTGAAATCTTTATGAACTGCATTAAATCCTACAAATCGGTATTCACTATGAACATTAACAGTGGCACTGCACGTGACATCCGTCTCGCAAAACTGTTAATTATTGATGAATGTACAATGGCATCCACTCACTTACTCAACACCATTCATAAACTTCTACAAACGTTTATGAATAATAATATTCCCTTTGGAGGAAAGGTACTTTTATTAGGAGGAGATTTTAGACAGTGCTTAGCTATTGTTCCACATTCCATGCGCTCAGCTATTGTTCAGTACACCTTAAAATACGCAGACAATTGGCATTGCTTTCAAAAGATACAGTTAGTACAAAACATGCGATGTCCACATCCAGATCATAACAATTGGTTATTACAACTGGGAGATGGTACACTCACCAATACAGATAGACTTCACCCAGATATTATTACAATTCCTCAAGCCTTTATCTGCGACGACTTAGTTACAGACAGATTTGGAACAGCAATCTCATTAGACCAAATTCCCCTTTTAACACAACGCACTATATTATGTCCAAAAAATATTAATATGGAAAACATAAATACCCAAGTCATTGCATTACTTCCTGGAGAGACACAACTCTTTCTAAGCTCTGACAAACTTGACTCTGATCACGACAATAACCATCTTCATTAACCTTACAAGTTCTAACCTGGAATTACCTTTTACACTTAAACGGCGTGTGCAAAGACATTTTCCAATAAACCTTTACACTTTATTGTTTGCTTTCTATTTGGGTCATCTACACCTTCACGCTATTCTATATCTCATTCATACATTACGCTCTTTGTCATTCCCAACACCAGGGGTTGGCGAGTGAAGCGAGCAGGGGGCGGAGCCCCCTAGTTTATAGTAGATTAATTATAACAAAATAGAAAAGGTACAAAATGCTATTAAAAATGAAGGTACGTAATTGACAGTGATTTCAGAATGTGGCATGACACGTGGTGCTGGGGGAGAACATAACATGCAACCACAAGGAAGAGTTGTTTCAATATGCATACTCGCATGTACCGGATGGCAGTAGTAGTACAGTAATAGGTAGATGCTGGCAGGTGCCTTTTTTTTTTCCCATGATGGTTAACAGAGACTGACAGTTAATATAAATTGCTCAAAAAATTAAAGGAATGCTTTGAAAACACATCAGATCTCAATGGGAAAAAAAATATTTTTTGATTATCTATATTGATATGGACTGGGTAATGTGTTAGGAACGAAAGGCTGCCACATCGTTGATGGAAATGAAAATTATCAACCTACAGAGAGCTGAATTCAAAGACACCCTGAAAATCAAAGTGAAAAAATGATGCGTCAGGCTAGTTAGTCCATTTTGCCAAAATTTCATTGCAGCAACTCCAAATCGTACTCAGTAGTTTGTATGGCCGCCACGTGCTTGTATGTATGCCTGACAATGTTGGGGCATGCTCCTAATGAGACAACAGATGTTGTCCTGGGGGATTTCCTCCCAGATCTGGACCAGGGCATCACTGAGCTCCTGGACAGTCTGAGGTGCAACCTGGAGGCGTTGGATGGACTGAAACATAATGTCCCAGAGGAGTTCTATTGGATTTCAGTCAGGCAAGCATGGGGACCAGTCAATGGTATCAATTCCTTCATACTCCAGGAACTGCCTACATACTCTTTCCACATGAGGCCGGGCATTGTAGTGCACCAGGAGGAACCCAGGACCCACTACACCAGCATAGCGTCTGACAATGGGTCCAAGGATTTCATCCCGATACCTAATGGCAGTCAAGGTGCCGTTCTCTAGCCTGTAGAGGTCTGTGCATCCTTCCATGGATATGCCTCCCCAGACCATCACTGACCCAGCACCAAACCGGTCATGCTGAACGATGTTACAGGCAGCATAATGTTCTCCACGGCTTCTCCAGACTTCTTCACATCTCTCACATGTACTCAGGGTGAACGTGCTCTCATCTGTTAAAAGCACAGGGTGCAAGTGGTGGACCTGACAATTCTACTATTCTATGGCAAATGCCAATCGAGCTTCACAGTGCCAGGCAGTGAGCACAGGGCCCACTAGAGGACATCGGGCCCTTAGTTCACCCTCGTGAAGTCTGTTTCTGATTGTTTGGTCAGAGACATTCACACCAGTGGCCTGCTGGAGGTCATTTTGTAGGGCTCTGGCAGTGCTCATCCTGTTCCTCCTTGCCCAAAGGAGCAGATTCTGGTCTTGTTGATGGGTTAACGACCTTCTATGGCCCTGTCCAGCTCTCCTAGAGTAACTGCCTGTCTCCTGGAATCTCCTCCATGCCCTTGAGATTGTGCTGGGAGACACAGCAAACCTTCTGGCAATGGCACATATTGATGTGTCATCCTGGAGAAGTTGGACTACCTATGCAACCTCTGTAGGGTTCAGGTATCACCTCATGCTACCATTAGTGATACTGACCATAGCCAAATGCAAAACTAGAGAAAAAAACAGTCAGAAAAATGTCAGTGGCCTCCATTCCTGTTTTGGGGGTCGTCTCATTGTTGCCCCTCTAGTGCACCTGTTGTTGATTTAATTAATACCAAAGCAGATAAAATTGATTAACAACCCCCACTGCTACTTAACTGACCAGATCAATATCTCAGAAGTTTCATTAACTACATGCTTTATGTTGATTAAAAAGTGTTCATTTAATTTTTTTGAGCAGTATATATAAAATGCTAAGGTTTGTCTGTCTGCCAGGCAAACAATTAATTGCAGACTAGTAGGGCTAGAACCCTGATCTTGGTCTTGACCAAAAGCTTATGATCCGATCCCTAATGCAAAACATTTGTGGTGGTGGCAATGTCGGAAACTAACCTCTGTTTGTGCAAAGCAATTAGCAAATGTAGTGAAGTGACATGGTGTGAAGAAAAAGAACACCAGTGATATCTGCTGAGAATTAAGCCAATCATGGAGGCCAATGACATAACGAAGAACATCATAACGTGAAGAAGATAAAGGCTAGTGCCATCTGCTGCACATCAAGTGTGGGATACAGAATGCAGGAATGACAAACATAGAGAAATGCATGCAATCATGAAATGCATCAAACGTCAAGTACAGAAAATACAACAAACATAGAGAAATGTTGCCATTTTCACATACATGTTTAGAATCCCAAAGTAAATGTATGTTCTTATGTTTTTTGTTGTGTCACACAACCTGTTCCCTAACATGAAATGTTTCTTACTTTACTGTCTTAAAACAATTTGATTAGCTTTAATTTGTTTTTTACACACATAAATGCATGCCAACAGTCATGGAAATCATCAAATTGTTGAAACTTCTGACCATATGAAAGCATTGCCTTTACATTTTTACATTGATCTTCTACTTGGCAAAGTTGCTTCAGCAATGTGATCAGCGTCATAGTGTATTTTTTAATGTCGTATACTCAAAACTTTTGACGTTATGCAGGCATTGCTTTTACATGCTTAGACCAATGTTTGTTTGTGTTATGGTGTATAAAATCTACAAATTTTTCTCTATATTTTTATTATTATATTCCCAACAGACACGCACGCGCACGACACAAAATAAGAGACCAAAACAAAGCAAACGGGTAATCAAACAGCAAATAAAGAATGTAATGAAAACAAATGAAATAAGAAAACAACGATACCAACCCTGTTCCCCTTACGGCGATTACACATTAAATACAACAAAGCACAAACAAAACACACACAGTAAATCATTAAGAAGTTCATGAAAAATGGCAACGGATGAAATGTAATGATGAAAATAGATAGTCCAGAGATCCATATCTTGAATGGGAATGTACAGATAGTCCTACCAGTAGTTCCTGAAATGATGAAGACGGGTGGATGGGTTCAGGAGCGCTCCTTTCTTTGCAGGATGGCCATGAATCCACTTACAGTCCTCATGTACACAGGCAGACAATCCACATGCACGAAATGATCCAGGACAAAATGAATAAGTACGGGTAACCCAACAGAAGGCAGACAGACAGGAACTTGAAACACAAATTATAAAAACTTTTTTTTTTTTTGCTTTTGGTCACCGTCACCCCTTTTTAAAAGCCACGCTGACATCCTTTGACCTCCACAGCCCCAGCACCCTCAGCAGAAGACCAATCAGAGCCACTGCATGGACTGCTGGGAGTTGCAGTTTCAAATTCTATTGACTACTTTTACCATCCCAAGTCGCAGTTTTCTCTACAGCTGCTTCCTGTTCTCTCTCAATAGTAGAGTATAGCCATGAAAAAACCCATAAAAACTGGGGAGGATATTTGCGTTCCGCTAACAATTATTAGTTAGGTTCTAAGGAAAAATCCCCACCCCCACATGTTCCACCCCCAGCCGCATGTGACAATATATATACAGTATATAAAATCCTAAGACTAAAAGTGAAACGGTAACGTTTTAATGTCACATTTTTGTCAAGCTTTAAATCAGGTTTATTTTAAAACCTACATATATATGTTTGGCATTATTCTTTTCAGAATGTATTGTTAGATTTTCAGATTCTTATTCTGTTTTTAAATTATAAACTAAAAAATATCAAGAACTCACGTTTCGCGAGACGGGACTTTGTGCAAAAAGATTTAACCATGCCTGGGACGGGAAATAAAAGACAAGCAGTAGGACAGCCTGCTGTACAGGCTTTTAAATGTTCAAAGCGCCACATGAGATGCAGATCATGCCACACAGCAGCAGCAGCAAGCCAGCAGCAGATTGAGCAAAGAAGAGGTAAAAAAAAACCTATTTTTTTCCCATTGTATCACCGTTTAAGAGGGGGTTTCAGAGGAGCAACAGCGTCTCCTTGTGGTACGTTTAGCCCCCCTCTTCACAATGCGAGCAGCAGGGACGCATAGTGGCTGGTGAGCGAGGTGAGCAGGTGGGTACCCCCTAGTATATATATACATATATACAAGGGACGTTCAAAAAGTTTACACATTTTTTTTTACTTTATTTATAAAGAATTTTAAAAACAAATTACATCACATTTCTACATAATCACCTTTGTTTGCAATGCAATTTTCCCAGTGTGGTTGCTTTTAACTTTTTAATGCCCAGTCCCTTGTCAGAGACATGAGGATAACAATAAAAATGGCAAAATAACAGCTTATATTTTATTTTTACTCTACTTCCATTTCTTCTTCCCAAGAACGCCCACCTGTTGTTTTCTCTCACTGGTTCACTCTCTAGTTCTTTTTCTGTCACCACTGAAAATAAGTAACTAAAATGGCTGTATTTTGCATTTTGCAGTGTAGACTGCACTGACCATTGAATATTTTAATGATTGTACTAATGAAGTGACACATACATTTGCAATAAAGTGTAAAGTATTTACTGTACATTACTGAGTTTAATACATTATAACATATGTGATAGATTGAGGTCTCCGTGACCCCTTGAACCCTCAGACCAGACGTCAGACACCAGATAAAAGTCCAAATACAGTGATCCCTCGCTATATCGCGCTTCGCCTTTCGCGGCTTCACTCCATTGCGGATTTTATATGTAAGCATATTTAAATATATATCGCGGATTTTTCGCTGCTTCGCGGGTTTCTGCGGACAATGGGTCTTTTAATTTCTGGCACATGCTTCCTCAGTTGGTTTGCCCAGTTGATTTCATACAAGGGACGCTATTGGCAGATGGCTGAGAAACTACCCAACTTACTTTCTCTCTCTCTCTCTCTCTCTCTCTTGCGCTGACGTAGGGGGGTGTGAGCAGGGGGGCTGTGTGCAGCTGCTTCCTGAAGGACATGCTGCACAGTGCTTCGCATACTTAAAAGCTCAAAGGGCACGTATTGATTTTTGACTTTGTTTTTCTGTGGCTCTCTCTCTGTCTCTTCCTGCTCCTGACAGAAGGGGTGTGAGCTGCCGCCTTCAACAGCTTTGTACCGGCGGTGCTTCGCATACTTAAAAGCCAAAAAGCCCTATTGATTTTTTTTTTGACTGCTTGCTTTGTTCTCACAGTTTAAACTTTTGAAAAAGCGACAAATGTTTGTTTGCAGTGTTTGAATAACGTTCCTGTCTCTCTACAACCTCCTGTGTTTCTGCGCAAATCTGTGACCCAAGCATGACATTCTAAAAATAACCATATAAACATATGGTTTCTACTTCGCGGATTTTCCTATTTCGCGGGTGGCTCTGGAACGCAACCCCCGCGATGGAGGAGGGATTACTGTAATGGTTTATTATTAGTAATAATAATAATAAATGTGCACAAAGCACCCTCCACTCCTCAATACTCAATAATAATAATAACAACAATAATCAATAACCAATCCTCCACTCCCAGACGCGTTGCCACCCTTCCACCCAGCTCAGCTCGCTATCTGGGATTTCCCATAGTCCTTTTATAGTCCTGATCCGGAAGTGTTTCGTCCTGTCTGTCCACGTGACTAGGAACACTTCCGGGTCATATAAAAACTCTTCTTTACCCCGGAGGCACGTCATTTCTTCCTGTCATGTGATCATGACGCACCTCCGGGTTATAGGGCACATAAGAGTCCGACAACCTCCCTACAGCGACTCCTGGAGGCCCCCATGGTATCCAGCAGGGCTGTGCATATAAACTACAGAGTCCATGATGCCCTGCTGGAATTCGGGGCACGTTCATGCTGTCGGGAGAGCTCCTCCTGGCGGCCTGGGGGTGAGGGCCGGAGTAGAAAGCCGGCAATCCTTCACACATATTAATAGCAGATGTTTTCTCATCTTTTGCAAAAGCAGGTTAAAACCACTGTTTTGTAATATGCAAGATCACATGAGTCATTTTTCCACAGAAGAAAGAATGCATATTCATTAATAACCTTCATTATCACATTAAGGTTGTGAATATAGATTATGCTGTCACTGAGTGCCTAGTGCCTTTTATTGCAAGACAATTAAAATAGCTCTTTGAATAATGTAAACACAAAAAGAGTTACATTTTTAAAATCTACTTTTAAACAATTAAAATAAAAAAAAAATACACTGATTAATTACTTTAAATATATCCATTACATCATTAGCCAAAAAGACAAATTTGTAAAAAAAGAAGACTAAACTTCACCGCACTGCTTTGCTTAATGGGTTACTGAGATGTTTCTTTATTGATGAGATCAAAAGAAGGCTAATCCATATTATTAAACAAAATACATTAAGTGGTGGGTGGCATTGTACTGCAGTGGTGAAGACTAGTACCGTATATATTCGCGTATAAGTTGGGTCTTGAAATACGAATAATCGATCATAAAATCAGACCCCGATTTATACGGCCATTCAAAAATGTGACACTTGCATTTTTTTTTTACATCTTCTTGCTTCCTCCAATCTCGCACCAGTTTCTTAGGCGCATCAACTTTTGTTGCAGCAGCGCAGTTACGAATTTCTTTCGCCACTTCAACAACTTTTAATTTAAAACCAGCTTCATATTTTCTTCTGATGGAACACTCCATTGTAGATAAGGGATGCTCTTATGATGAAGGTGTATGAGGGTGTGAGATACAAAAAAACACAAAACAGTGCAAACGTTGCTTCAGAATAGTTCAAATATTAACATGTAGTCACGTAGGCACAATACATAGAAAACAACGCAGTGTGCTCCTGTGGTTACTCTCTCAAATGGACGTTAGCATATCATAATCCCTTGGACCAATAGCATGAGTTTTCCGCAGTTGACTTATGTGACACACATTATGAAATACCAGAAATTATACTGTAAAATCAAGCCCCAATTTATCCGTAGGAGAACTTAAACGCAAGTATATATGGTACTTCATACTTGGTTAGAACCTTTTGTCCACATTGTCCATGCTGAGATTTTTGTTCTCCTTGTTTATTAATGTGCTTTCTTCCCGCATCCCCAATGATGTTAAGTTGATTGGTGGTTCTTGTTGATGTTTCTATGAGTGGGCTCTGTGATGATCTTATGACCCCACACTTCTGTCTTGAATTAAATGGGTTTGAGATTGACTGACTTTTACTGAGTGGTGTTTACTGTGTTATCATAATAATTATGACATGCACCTAACCTAAAATGTACCAACTAACCTCTTAGGTGCTTTTCTTAATGTGGGATATAAAGAAATGTCAAAATCAGCTATGTGCCTGTTACCTGTAACCTCTTACCTGTCTCTGTATTTTACCACACATATTCAGCCCGAGGGACCTATAATGGCAGGCTCCTTCACTGACTGGGACTGTCTTTTAAGGGACTGCAGTTAGACAAAGAATAATCAATCTTAACTTCTCTTCTTGCTAGTAGCATTTGAACAGAGACACTGTTTTAAACTTGCAGTTAAAAATCATACTTATTTACATCAATCTGGGATAATTCTTCAAATCAACAAGACATTTGAGGTTGCCCAGTTCCTAAGTTACAAATTAAATATCTTTAATTGCAAATGAGAAGAAAGCATTATTGCCGGAGACAGAGAGAGCTCATGTCCAAGTGTCCAGCTGCTAAGAGAGCTCCAATTAAGCTGAGAGGCTCCTTGCAAGTGTTTAAGCTTTGTAGTTGAGCTGAGCATTTTACAAAAGTGTCAGAAAAGCTGCAACTGAAACAAAAGCTCCATGAAAGTGTCAATACCAGCAAATAAACTAAGGCAACTCTTTTTGGAAAAGGTCTAATCCCTCCTTTTTCACCCACAATGAACACACACACCTGGCTTTCTTTCCTCTAGCAGGATACCTAACATTTTTAGAGTTTCTCAAAACATGGAAAATGGTACTGATTCATACATATTCAAGATCAGCTCCAAAGAGAATCAAAATGTTGCTTGAAGAAGCAAACAGACTGTCTTTACAAAGCATTCCAAGGTTCTGCTCCACTTTCTAACCATGCATAATACCATGCACAGTACAGTACACTGTACTCCTGTTTCATCTTGACAAGACTTTCGGAGTAAGGTCTGTTACCTGAAATCTGTTAAATGAAATGGTTATAGTATATCCTATATAAGTAGTCATAAGTGGTCATATGATTGGGGACATTTGTCCTTCACACATAATTAACTGTTCAAATAGTGATTAGAACATATATACAGAGAAGCAAATAGGCAGGACTCAATATATCATGTGCTTGTGTAACTCAAAGAGAGAATGGACAAGAATATAGGTGTGTTTATAGTTACTCTATGAATGTGGCATGTAAATGGGCTTTTGATGAGCTGGCATCATTTCAGGTACACATTTAATGAATAGATGAACATTGGCTTAGTTAGTATGTTAAGTCATTTATAAATGTGAGTAGGTATCTAACCTTCATTGTCAATCAGGTGCTTCCCTCAAAGCAGTATTGTTTTGATCTGGAAAAGGCCATTTGCAGAAAAATATGCTCCATGTGGCAAAGTTAAGTAGATTCCGAAATAGTCCCAGAAACATGACAGCCATGAGATCTCTGTGCAATCAAGCATATGTGGGAGAAAATGAAGCGCTTCCAAATAGAGAACCAACACCAGGTGCTTTGCAATGTCCATGTTTTTCATAATTGTTGCAGTGAGCCACAATTCATTTAGTAAGCTTTTGTCACATAGTGTAATTTGTGCCCAGTTAACTAAGTCTGTTCTGAGTACAAAGGGCCAGTTATTTTAGAGGCAGCAGGAAAAGATAGAAGGCTCATTAACAAGTTCTGCAATGTGTTATCTTCCCTCTAACTTAATATAGTATTGCACACTAAAACTTGTTTTCCAACAAAGACTTACATTTCAGTAATTTTTTACTAACATGTACTGTATTTCATTATAAGCAATCAGCTCCCCAACCTTCAAATGCTCATCTGAACTTGCCCACAATTATAGTCACAGCAAACTCTTAGACAATAAATATGAACATTGTTTGATATTCCAGTCCAGCTAGCCTGTTCTTTCCACCTTTTTGCCCCAGTTATCACACTCATTCACCATGTCTCTTACTGACTTCTTATTCTCTTTCTGTTGGTCTCTTCCAGCAAGCTGTCTAATCTTTGCTTTCCCCCTCTATTCTGACTGCATTGTTCTCTTTTAGTTTCCTCCTTCCTGCTTATGACCTACTCGGAGATCTTCTTTAAATTTTCCATGATAGCAACATGGGACAGCCCAGTCATAAAGAAGGTCATTCCAGAGTCCTACTACCAAAAAGAGCTATAAGTGCATTTTTTAAATTCAAAACAGCACAATCAAGTACACAAAAACCTCTAATGCATCAAATGAAAATGGTAGTTAAGAAATATACATCACTATCCCACTGTGAAAGCTAAGGGGACACCACTGAACCCTAAACCCCAAACACAACTGTACAACATAGTCCCGGATTCAAATTAAAGGGGGGAGGAGAGGTTATTACAAAAATTCCTTTTTGTACAACAATTCAACCAGTGGTCACTTCTTCCTTTCTCTCTCCCTTTCTTCTCTCTGTACTGCTACTCCCCCAGGAGAGTGTTTCCTGTCTTTGCTTCAAAATCAGACTTGCCTGGACAAAGCAATGCAGTCACTTTTATGAAGTTCCAGTTCCAGGTCTTTGCCCGTTGGTAGCACTTCTGGGCCAAACAGAAGTCCCACATAGGAGGAAGAGTAACCCTGCAGCACCCCATAGTGGGAACCACGGACACCAGCAGGGCTGTGCTACGGGACTATAAGTCCTGGCATTCCCAGTGGGTGTCCAAAAAGGTACTGCTATCCAGGGCTGCTCCATTTAGCGTATGAGGGGAGACAATTATCAGGAATTACTGCTCTCCCCTGTCCTTCCATGTTATGGGCATCCCGTCCAGGTAAGGACTCCAAGCCAACTCTGGTTGGGAGGCTGGTTTTCTGTGTGCTGTCCCTCACACCACTTGATCCTACTTGATTACATTTTTTTAAGCCAAATGTAAACCTACTCAGGATAAGGACAATAAAACTCATCAAAATTTATAGCTTGCAATTATTGTAAACATCAGACACATTTGACAAAGAAGAAGGATCTCTACAGTGAATGCAATAGACCAGGCACTTCAAGTTCAGTCCCTAGGCCTCCTGTGGCTGCAGGTTTTCATCCCAACCAACTTCTTTGTTTAATTAAACTCCTTCATTAAGTAAACAAGTGGTTATTTCCAGTTTCTACATTGTCTTGTGTCAATCCACAAATTACACATTGGTAACCCTAAATCATTACTGGATGAAGCAAGCATTTGTGTGTATACTTTTATTTTTGTACAAATGACTGACAGTCATAGACACAGTATGCACAGTTAATCAGCAGCTCTAATCAGAGTATACTATACTGGAGTAGTGAGGCGTCAGCCTGATACAAAAGCTGAGAGTGAAGGAATATCTCTTATACGGTACAACCAGGCAGACTGTTCCATAGCCTGGGCCCTGTAACTAAAAGTTCAGCTTTGCAGTGTTATTTTATTAATCCCTAAAATCTTTAGTAGACAGGCATCCAGTTCGTATGTAATGAAAAGTTCAAGGATGCATTCTCCAAAAGCATCATTAACGCTAAGAGTATCGTAAACTTCGTCGTAAGATTAATTTGAGTGTTTCTTAAAAGTACTAAATCCTTCATAATCTACATACTTCTCATCCTAGTGCATCTTACTCATGCACTGACTATAACCATGGCCAGTGACCAACAAACAAAATACATTAAATTGAAATTATGGCAGCTCTCTAAACATTTAGTATACTAAGATTTATTTTTAGAATGCATCATTTTCATGATGAAATGCATTAAAGCATTTATTGTGTTACATTTTATTGGTAAGATGTTATA
Source organism: Erpetoichthys calabaricus (assembly GCF_900747795.2). Taxonomy (NCBI): domain Eukaryota; kingdom Metazoa; phylum Chordata; class Cladistia; order Polypteriformes; family Polypteridae; genus Erpetoichthys; species Erpetoichthys calabaricus. Next base: position 99,858,480 of record NC_041400.2, on the reverse strand, counting down.
TTGATTTAAATAATTTATACTTTTAATGTTTACAAATTCAGGGGTTGATATTTCTATATTCTTTAAATGTTTTGAAGACTCCGTGTTCTAAGGTTGCAGATATGTTTGCTCTTAATCAAGTGTTTATTGTGTTGCGAAAAAATGGGAAGAAAGAAAAAGGAAGGCAAAGAATTGAGGATTGAGGCGTTTGGATAGGCAGAATATGGCCCAGAATAACATCTATTGAATTTTGTGTTTGTGTTTTTTGACCACCACTTTATGAACCCAGCACTTATACATTATTAAAATTAAACCAGAGGGCTGTCACTGATACCCATTCCTACATCCAACCTCTTGAAGCCTATTTACACCTGCCATATAGGATCTCTGCACTGAACATGTGATTTTGCAGTAACTAAGGGTTTTTTATATATATATTGGCAAAGTAGCCTGGGAGTACCCACAGTGTCTTCAATGAGTCAATTTGACAGTGTGAAAAGGGAAGAGATGGAAAGTTTGTTGGCAGACGGCAGAGGGGTGTAAGCAGGTATCCCCATCGTGCTTGCCTGTTGACAAATGTAACTAACCCTCAGGTGGCACCCAAGACATTTCCACCAGGCTGTCCAAGTGATGTTCATGTTTCCGAAAGACAGTAAAATAGTTTGTGATGTCCAGGCTTATTTTTTTTTTCTGTCATTTCTATTCATCTATCTCTTCATCTATCCAGTTTCTTAACCTGCTTATGCAGGACCGGATCGCAGTGAACCAGGAGCAAACATCGGGGACAAGGCAGGAACAACACCTGGACAGGTTCCAGTCCATCACATGGTTCACACACACACACACACACACACGCACACACACACACACACACACGTACACATAGAATAGCGACAATTTAAAAACATCAATTCACCTAACCTGCATCTTGAAAGTAGAAGGAAGCCAGAGCTCCCAGAGGAAATTCGGGTGGGGAGAACTTTCAAACTCCTTGCAGGGAATGCCTCAGTCTCCTTGTATTATCAATGTTTTTCTCACTGCTGGAAAGGGTACTGTTTGTCTTAGTAAATCACAATACTCTGCTGTTATCTAAAAAAAAAAAGGCTTATTTTATTTATATAGAAAAATGTGATTTTTTTATGGTGTGTGTCCATCATTTTTCTGTGTTCATTTTGGAAACAATAAATGTTCTGTTTTGTACTCATTTATACACTTTTCATTATTATATTATTATACTGTAATGTTATGTCTACTTCTTATTACTTTTCACAATTTTTTTTTCTTTCCAGAAGGAGGATTAAAGCATCACCTTATAATGGAAGCAATACCAATCGACTGTTTTTTAATTGACTTGTGATGTTTTTTTTTGATGGCAAGTTTGAGGGATTAACTAAGTAGTACTTTATACTTGTTTGTAAAGTGCCTGCTTAAGAAGGGTTTTGGGAAATGCATGAAAAAGCTTGTACAATAAGTTCATGCATTGTAAAGTCGTTCGTTAATCACCAAGATTCGTAATTTTCTGAAAACACACCCCAGACAGGTAAGTAGGGCGTTGGTCATTTAAAGATTCATATACAAGAAGCCAAGGACTTAAATAACAGAAGTTATGTGCTTGTATTTTCTAGTTCTAGTAATGATTATTTCAGTAGCATTGTGAAAAAACTGTTTATATTGACATTCCATAACTATTGTATCACCAACTAATGTTAATACATTTGGAAAAAAGACAGCGTAAATAGGGCTAATGAGCAGTTAAAATTTCCATTTCCACTGGCTTTTAAAGTAAGTCTGACATTCCTATAGTGATAAGATTAATGAACTGCACCTGCATTCATTTTTTTAAATCAATTTTAATTTTATTTTCAAAAAGCAGAACATTACAATGGCATACTACTAAATCAAACAAATAATAACATAACAGATTAAATAATTTACTTAAAAATCAATTCAGAGAAAACAAAAGCAAAAGAAGGTTCAACTCACACTCAAGAGACAAAGAAAAAGAAGAGAGCAAAAAAATGTAACTTTTTGGGACTGGGATTCTTCCAGTTGAGCAAGATGCCTGCTAGTAGTGTGGTATAATTTATTTAACCAATTTATCACAATGCACTTGAATGCCATGCTGGAGTACACTAAATATCATTGTTAGAGAACACAGAAAGAGTGAATGCAACTTGTAGGCTTGGCTAGGTTCAGTATAATTATAACTTTATGAGGCTTTTCCCATGGCAATAACAGGGGGCATCATGACTTAGTAGACACTGAAACCCATCTTAAAGCCAACCTCCCACCCACTCCATAGATGTGTGCCAATGTCTGTTGATTTCAAATGAGTACATCATGAGTGAATTGGTCTCTATGATGACATTAACAAATCATTGGTTCATGCACCCAACACTGCCTAGGGGTGATATGTACTCTTGTACCCTTGAGCTGGCCCTGAATGTCATCATGATTTCCAAAGAAACTACAAAACATCATCACTAAACTATTACTTTGTGGCTTGGGGTACCATAAAATCGTGCCATCATTCATTATCAAATGTGGCCTCCTACTCCTTTCTGGGAGTGCAAGTAGGATGCTTTGTAAATACTTCTCATGTTCTACTCTGAGGTAGGACAAATTCTTAGTCATACTTTTAGTGCAATTCCTAGGAATCAATCAGGGAGAGTTGCTTAATATGGACTCTGGTTATATAATGGTAAATTAAGTGATCACATGGATAAAAATATGTATAAATATGTTTTATCAATTCCAGTTGTTTATCATATTTCTTTACTCTTACGTATACCACAATTAAATACCTTTTAATACAGTAAATAATCCTGACTAGCAAATCTTGCAAGGTGACTTGGAAATATATGTGATGATTTGTATCTTCATAAGTTGTCACTGAAAGGCAAAAATTGTAGAGAATATTACCAAAAATCAATAACCCTGTGGTTATGGCATTTATTTTATTAAAGACATATTTTGTGGCCTGCAGTGGGCGCTCTTGCCACCCAAACCCGACACAGACAGATGCAGGACAGAAGTTCAGCACACACACTTTTATTTTTTTATTTTTTCCTCGTAGGAACCCTCTTCCCTGTTTTCCACCTGAACAGCACAGTGAAAGCACAAACACAGTGACAGAGCTCAGTTTTCTTCTTCCTCTTCTCTTCCGTCTCTTTCTTTGTCTCTCTATCCACCCCTGCTCCTCCTGGCAAGTTGTATCCTCCACCTCCCAACTCTGACTCCCAGAGTAGTTGCAGCTGGCTCCTTTTATAGGGCACCTGGAAGTGCTCCTGGTGTCCAGTGGCCTTCTTCCAACAGCACTTCCCAGCGTGGTAAAGTGCTGCAACAAAGGGCACAGCAGTACCTGCAGCACCCCCTGATGGTGATCCTGGAACCCAGCAGGGCTGCTTCGAACTCCAACTCCCAAGGAGCCCTGAGGTAGTCCAAGGCACCGCTGTAACCCAGGGGGGGCTGCCATCTAGCATTCTTGGGGAGGTAATGCCCTGAATTTGCTTTCTACCCTGGTCCTTCCACTATGTAGGCATCCCAGCGAGTAAGAGCCCCTGCTGTCCGCCATAGCTTATATAATCATTATCATTAGTTGTTATTGAATAACAAAGACAGATTAACATTTATAATATAAAGGTACAAATATAATAAAATATCAGTTTAAATAATTTTTAATCATTTGTATGTGTATGATATTTCTGTTGATTCTGTGTGTTATATTTTGTCAAAGTCAGATCATGAAGCCAGTTCAGGATGAGAAGAATATCTTTATTGACAAATACATGGAAAGAGATGACTGACTTACAGATGGTGGTAAGACTTCTTAAACACACTTGTCAATTACCGAAGTACATGATTACTTTCACATCTCATGTCCTTGCTATATCCTTTCTGAATTCTATACCTATATCCTCCTTTCTATATCTATCAGTGCATCATCTTTACTTGTAACAAGAATAAGGTAGTTCTTTCAAAACAATCTAAAAGAGGTTGGAGTTAGACCTGCCATGTGATTTTTAGCTTGAGCAAAGCAATCATATATGCAGAAATGGGCAGGTTCAAGAGAAGCTCAGGATAAATTTATAAAATGCTAAGAGTGCATTGCCCTTCAATTTTCTGTCACTTGTGCAGCTTATACAGGTTCATTTTTATATAGCCCAAACACAGCTGATTATGATAATTGATAAAATCTATGCAATAAAACATGGTATAGTAAGCACATAGAGATCAATCCAATTCATACTGTAATAATTTGTACATATTTGGAAGTCAAAGAAAATCAGTTGGCACAGAAGAAATGGAAAAAAATGATCTGAGAGTCTAACTGACATACACAGCAAGCTGACATTAAGAAAATGAAAAGACAGATGGAAGTTGTACAGAATTCTTCCTAATAGGGATGTACTAAAATAACATACAGGAGAAGTCAACTAGGGTTGAGGTAGCTCTGAGGCTAAGGATCTCAACTGGTATCTGGAAGGTTGCTGGTTCATGCCCCATTAGTGCCAGGAGGGATCCTACTCCACTGGGCCCTTGAGTAAGGTCCTTAACCTGAAAATTGCTCCAGGGGCACTGAACAATGGCTGACCCTGTGCTATGACCCCCAAAGGTCATGTGAAAGGATAATTATATCAAATCAAAAAATTCCACTCAATACTCACCCCTTTAAATAAAAAACAAACACTGCCTTTAGGAGATATAAATCCAATAATAAATAAATCCAACCCTGCACATCAAAAGCAGTACCAAAACATTTAGACAAACATAAACCACATCACCTTTATTGCTGTGAATGTGAAGTGTGATAAAATTAAATTCTAATTTAAATCTAATTCTAATTAAAGAAACAGACAGAAGGAAAAACATACACTTGAATTCAGCTCAGTCAGTAACACACTGTCTCAGCATGAGCTCTGTAGAGTCAGAGTCTTCCTGTCTGCTGATAAAACATAAAATTCAAAGTTAAAATAGTCTACAGCATTACCTTTGTAATGGTCTTAATTTACATTTGCCTATTTCAAAGTTGCAAACTCAAATATAAAAATCACAGTGTAGTGGTGTGATCTATGTGCCCACAGCAGCCAGATAAAATTAAGAAAACCTTCACACCACCATTTTTCTTTATTTTCATAATACTCTTGGTTTTTCAAAAGAGTCCTTAAAATAGAACTAGAAGCTGTAGCAGACCCTCAGCCCTATACATAAGTCCTTGATATGTTGTCACACACATGCGAGTAGGAGACAACTAAAGAGCCTGAATAATGGTAATTCCACATCCGACCAGAGGGCGGCGGGATGCACTAATTGTCTTTTTCAATCCCTGGTAGACTGTGGTGGTTCCAGACCAAATTTACCAAAAAAAAAAAAAAAAAAAAAGGGAAATATTTAATTGTTTAATATATTAAGTGAATTTATTTGGAGCACAAACAAAATGAATTGAACATTTAACAATAAAACATACAAATGAATTTCAAACAAAAGATTTCACATACTGTACATATGCACAATAAACCATCCATCCATCCATTTTCCAACCCGCTGAATCCCAACACAGGGTATGCACAATAAACCTTTAAACAAATTTTACTTTTTGTACAGAAACATTTCTCTTTTTTGTATGCAAGATATTTTTCTTTTTATGTAGGTATGTATTTATTTTGTTATAAAGTGACTTTTTTACAGCATGAAACTTAAATGTACACTCACATTTTCTGTTCAGTAATCTCTCATCCTCTAGCACTGACAACACAGTAGCCTGTAACATTATAATAACAGTATTCTGCGTTTGTGATTTCTTGCAAAACAGTCCACAAATGCATCAAGGTTCAAAGCCTTGCCTCTTCTGGATTCAATGCTTAGCACCCCTAGATTGCTAAGACACTCATCAGTAATGGTGGACTGGAGGTAGGTTTTTACTAATTTTAATGTGGAGCAACTCCACTCACAAGTGGTAGAACTCACTGGGAGCGCAACAGCTATTTTGCACAGTCTAAAGAGCTTGTAAAATACCTCTTTGTACGGGTCAGTAAAAAGGATCAACTCCACTGTATCGGATGGCTTTTGAATCACACCGCTCTTTATTTTTCTTTCCAAAAGTCTCTTGAACTGATGCAGCTCATGCCCCAGGTCATCAATATTGGAATCATAAAGACCAAATTCAAACAAAGTGGCATCTTTCAAAAATGCATCACTCTTGGGGTTAAGAGATCGGATACTGCTCATCAGCTCACAATTGGTCTTTAAAAAACGTCTGCTGAGTACACTAAGCATGCAGTCAATGACAGGATGAAAAAAGGAAGACCAATATGCTTCTTTATCACAATCTAGCTCCCACTGACCAACAGAGCTTAGTATGTGGTACTCACGGAGTCTGGAGCTTGTCTTCCTTTGTCGTTTTGCCACTGACTGTGTGGCAGCATTACATTGCTAAACAAATGTTCAGTACTTCATCCCAATAGTTATCAAAAAAGGACTCCTGCCTCAAATATGTCAAAGTTTGAACTAAACCTTCCACTAAATCAGCTGCTCTTAAGAGGTCAACAGTTGATGACTGCAGCATATCAGAAAGAAGCTTTGTTTCCCCAAACAATTTACGGAACGTAACTAGATACACAGCAAATTCTTGGTCGATCTGGACCAGAAGACCACGGGCCTCAGAAGATTTTTCTCCTCTGCGCTGTTTTACCATTTCTTGCAGGATACGTTTGAGGGCAGGTAATCTGTCCATTATCTTCCATAGAGCTATGAATCGACATGCCCATGTTGTGTCACTCAATTGTTGGAGCTCTCTTGTGCTGCGCTACATCTCACTTTGTATAGCCAGCCATTTGGGATGCACATATGAGTCAGATGTGAAAACATAAAGACTCTGTAACAGAGCAAAGAATTCCTCTGCTTCTGGGACTGCTTTGATTACATGAACTAGCACTAAATTGAGACAATGGGCACTGCAGTGGATGTAAAGGGCATATTTAGCTTTCTCTTTGATTCTAGCCTGGACCCCTGGATGCTTACCACTCATTACAGCAGCACCATCATATGCTTGGCCTATAAGGTTGTTTTTGTAGTCTAAACCATGGTGTTCCAATAAGTGGACAATCTTTTCAGTAAGTCCCACTGCATCTAGTCTCTCAGCAGATTCAAAATGGAGAAAACTCTCCTTGATGGTTCCATTATAATAGGAGCTGAGTACAAATGAAATCTGCTCTTGTTTTGAAACATCCTTTGTCTCATCTGCCATGATGCTGAAATATTCACTATTTTTTACTTCATCAACAATTTCAGAACGGACCATTTCTGCCAAACAATCCAGAACCTCATTCTGAATTATCTTGCTTGTGTACTTTGCGTTGTGAATGGTTGTCAATCTGTGTTTAACTGCTGCATTATGGTCTGCAACTGTTTCGAGAATTTCCCTAAAGTTGCCTTTTTTATTTGATTCCTCAGACTCATCGTGTCCTCTCTGCACTAGATTTTGTCTGGCTGTAAACAATATCACTTCACCAATTGTTTTAATATATTCACAATTTTCTTTAACTTGTTTACTGTGTTCCTTGTTAAGGATATTTGCCAATGTTGTATTAGTTTTCACAGCCCTCTGGTAGTCCCTCCATGCTATCATTGCTTGCTTGTGCCTGTCAGATTTTGCATGTACTGAAAACCCCCCTCCCCTCTCAGATGATTTTTTCCAGTTCCTGAAGCCAGATGGTGAGCCAAATACACTGCCTGACATATTTGGTGAACTGAAATGTCTGCACGCATGACAATAGGCAGAGTCCATAATTACAGAGTATTCAACCCAAGGATGACTTTCATACCAGCTTGGCTGGAAGCTGCGCCTCCTGTCCCCCATTAATGTGGTTGGAAATGTTCTCAAATTGGGCTGCACTGGTGGATCATCCTTGCACTTACTGATATCTGAAAAGAGATTAATGTAGAGTAAACATGAGGGTGTAACTGAGAACAATATTAATTGATCATCATTAACTTATTACTTTATTTTTTCATTATTATTAATTAAATTGAGATCAATAGTCAACACTCTTCACAGTGTATGAATTGTAATCACACGACACTCACAGACACACAGGTTTGTTCAACATCACAAACCTGATGGTACTGTAAATGGTGCACAAGATGGATGATCCAGTGGTTGTCCCTCTTTCTGTTCTTCACTCTCTCCCTCACAGCCTGTGTCTTCCTCCTCACTCTCAGGATTGACAGTCTCTGTTTCTGATCCCTCACTCTCTGCATCCTCTCCAACTAACTCCTCTGTCTCTCTTTCATCCTGCTCCTCAGCTCCCTCATGATCTTCATCCTCTCTCTCTCTACGCTGTTCTTTGCTAACAGGGGCAAAAAAGGACGTAATGTCTTTTTTTCTTTTGATGGCAACTGATGTTGTTCCCAGCTCTGTGAGAAAGTAATAGATAATGAAAACTGTGATCCTATCTCATTATGGCTGAGGCTAAAAGTGCAACACCTTCATTTTTAATTTATCGTTAAAGTAAAATTATGAAAGGAAAAAATGAAATTGGTTCCTAACCCTGTAGGGACTGGATTTGGCGCATGTTAAAACAATGAAGCTGGATTTCATTGTAATGAACAACAGCAGTAACACGCGGAAATGTGCCAAACATTGACGTTACAAAATTGAATCGTATTGCTTACCTCGGTCTCTTCACCTCTTTTCACTTAAGTTGACTTTAACAATTTGCGCTAGTGGTTTTCTTTCTCCTTTTTTCCTCTTCTGCTCAGAAACCCGCCGGCAAAAGAGTGAGCGTGCAGTGCCCTAAAGAGTCCGTGTGGAACGCTCCGGCATGTTAGTTCCGGTTTCTGTGCCAGCACATATCACCGTAAGTAATTAATTAAAAATTGATCTCTTCACCACAAGGGCCATAACAGGGGCCAGGGCCAGTTCTACAGGGGCACTGGCCCCTGTTGGTCCCCGTCTAAAACTTCTTGGGAAATCCTGCAGGTTTTTTTCACCTCTGATGACATCACTCCCAGTTCTGGTAACTCCGATGACATCACTTCTGGTCTCGGCTCAGACAACACCAGTTCTGGTCCTGCATCTGATGATGTCACTTCTGGTCCCTGCCTCTGATGATGTAACTTCCTGTTCCACCCCTGATGATTTCCTACACTGGCCTTTAAAGCTGCCATCTTGTCTCCATACTGGCTGCGATCTGTAAAATTCTGCGCAATATATTAACCTTTTGCAGCCAGGACATAATATACGGATAGCTGCCCCAAACCTTTCTTTGATGTCTTTTTGTGATTATTGTGACAATGTTATGCATGACTGTTTACTTGTTTATCCTCTGGTAACATCACTTCAAGAAAGGTTCACTGAATCAAAATACTAAATGAAAGGGCGGACTCAGCAATAAGACACAATCTGGACCCCCTGGAAGTAGTAGGGAATCAGAGAATTAAAACAAAACTGAGTGCCTTTTTGGACATTGCTGCACTTTCAGCAGATGTTTCATTCAGAAAGATTCAAGTTTGTCAAGAAATGCTGCTGGGGCTCCTCTATACCAACAGCAATATGTATGCTTAATGCCTCACTGGGACTGTAAATGTTTTTCTTTCCTTTTAGTCATACTGGTGTATTTAGGCTATGTGTGTGTGAATATATTTATCTATTTATTTATTATTTAATGGGCTTCTGTATAAAGCCAAATTTCCCCCTGGGGACAATTAAAGTTTTATCTATCTATCTATCTATCTATCTATCTATCTATCTATCTATCTATCTATCTATCTATCTATCTATCTATCTATCTATCTATCTATCTATCTATCTATCTATCTATCTATCTATCTATCTATCTATCTATCTATCTATCGAACTGCAGGCATGGCATTAGATAAACAGGTGAAGAGAGCTAGCTAGTTTGTTGGGTTAGTAGCAGTGGACTTGAGATAGAACGATACTAGCTATTAATCAAGACCAGACTACATAGTACCGTACTAAGAGCAGTGTTATTGCAGTGAACAGCTGAACAAAATCAATACAAAGTGTTGTTTTTCCTTTGTGTTTCTCCTCAGCTTGCTCAGCTGGCTGTTTGATTGCCCTTTAATGGTGACATGATGGCAACAAATGTCTCACCCTCTCTTTACTTAATGACATGCCACTACACATTTAAAGGTACAGAACACAGAGAAAAAGTACATCCTCATGTTAGTAATACAATTGTAAAAAACTAGCTGTGCTACTCGTCTAAGACAGGTTGAAATCTAAGTAACCAACATAGACCTTAGCATATTCAGTGTTAATATTTTCAGTGCACCATCTATTGGAATATATTTTGTAATGTGATAAAATGCATTGCATTTTTCATCCCAACAGATGGTGCATCACAGCAACTACCACTTCTTTTATAAATCTTATAACAAATGGCATATAACAGAGGCAAAGCAACCAGACATACACACAGATGCACATACACTCACTTGTCCTTTTATAAGGTGGATAATTGTCATTTTTAATCTACATTAGATCAAAATAGGTGTTGCTGTATTTATTGTAATTGTTATTCAATTTAAGTGTTTGAAAGGTCCTGAGATACTGTACCTATATTGAAAGTAATAATGCTGAAAGGTACAAGTTAGTAGAATCGTATGTGTAGCAGAATTGTTTCTCTGTAACTCATGGGCAGATTTATCATAAGGGTGACCTAAGTTTTTGCTCTGGGGCAATATTTAAGAAAAAAGTAATCCTGGCATTTTGCGGTTTCAGCATCACCTCATGCTTGTTATGATTTTTTATGATTTTGGGTCCATAAATGCTATCATTGTTTAATTTCATCATTTGGTCGGCTTCCAGCATTGCTAGGGGAATGGCCTCTGAGGTCGTGACCCATGTGTAATTGAATCAATGAGATAAAAGAATGACTTTGAGTTCAAATCCTGCAGATACCAAAACTCTAAAATACCTGAAGTTTAACATCGTGCTCTTTTCTGGCATGTACTTTTGTTTTGACCCTCTTGTTCTCTCTATGATGATTTTTGTCTCTCTCATTTTTTACACTCTTGTTTTGTTTTGTTATTTACACACATCTTCCATTTTTGTTCAAAATGTTCATCTGCCAGTTTTATAGAACAATGCTCTTCCATGCAACACATGTACACGGTTACTCATGCATTATATTGCTCCCCTCGATCTAATGTATGATTGATTGCTGGCTTAAATCTCCATGGGAGACCACCACCCAGCTCATTTCATTTTTATATGTGATGTTCATATTTTGTAAATATACAGTTCATCCGGAAAGTATTCACAGCGCATCACTTTTTCCACATTGTTATGTTACAGCCTTATTCCAAAATGGATTAAATTCATTTTTTTCCTCAGAATTCTACACACAACACCCCATAATGACAACGTGAAAAAAGTTTACTTGAGATTTTTGCAAATTTATTAAAAATAAAAAAATAGAGAAAGCACATGTACATAAGTATTCACAGCCTTTGCCATGAAGCTCAAAATTGAGCTCAGGTGCATCCTGTTTCCCCTGATCATCCTTGAGATGTTTTTGCAGCTTAATTGGAGTCCACCTGTGGTAAATTCAGTTGATTGGACATGATTTGGAAAGGCACACACCTGTCTATATAAGGTCCCACAACTGACAGTTCATGTAAGAGCACAAACCAAGCATGAAGTCAAAGGAATTGTCTGTAGACCTCAGAGACAGGATTGTCTCGAGGCACAAATCTGGGGAAGGTTACAGAAAAATTTCTGCTGCTTTGAAGGTCCCAATGAGCACAGTGGCCTCCATCATCCATAAGTGGAAGAAGTTCGAAACCACCAGGACTCTTCCTAGAACTGGCCGGCCATCTAAACTGAGCGATCGGGGGAGAAGGGTCTTAGTTAGAGAGGTGACGAAGAACCAGATGGTCACTCTGTCAGAGCTCCAGAGGTCCTCTGTGGAGAGAGGAGAACCTTCCAGAAGGACAACCATCTCTGCAGCAATCCACCAATCAGGCCTGTATGGTAGAGTGGCTAGACGGAAGCCACTCCTTAGTAAAAGGCACATGCCAGCCCGTCTGGAGTTTGCCCAAAAGCACCTGAGGGATTCTCAGACCATGAGAAAGAAAATTCTCTGGTCTGATGAGACAAAGATTGAACTCTTTGGTGTGAATGCCAGGTGTCACATTTGGAGGAAACCAGGCACCGCTCATCACCAGGCCAATACCATCCCTACAGTGAAGCATGGAGGTGGCAGCATCATGCTCTGGGGATGTTTTTCAGCGGCAGGGACTGTGAGACTAGTCAGGATAAAGGGAAAGATGACTGCAGCAATGTACAGAGACATCCTGGATGAAAACCTGCTCCAGAGCGCTCTTGACCTCAGACTGGGGCGACAGTTCATCTTTCATCTTTCAGCAGGACAACGACCCTAAGCACACAGCCAAGATATCAAAGGAGTGGCTTCAAGACAACTCTGTGAATGTCCTTGAGTGGCCCAGCTAGAGCCCAGACTTGAATCCGATTGAACATCTCTGGAGAGATCTTAAAATGGCTGTGCACCGACGCTTCCCATCCAACCTGATGGAGCTTGAGAGGTGCTGCAAAGAGGAATGGGCGAAACTGGCCAAGGATAGGTGTGCCAAGCTTGTGGCATCATATTCAAAAAGACTTGAGGCTGTAATTGCTGCCAAAGGTGCATCGACAAAGTATTGAGCAAAGGCTGTGAATACTTATGTGCATGTGATTTCTCAGTTTTTTTATTTTTAATAAATTTGCAAAAACCTCAAGTAAACTTTTTTCACGTTGTCATTATGGGGTGTTGTGTGTAGAATTCTGAGGAAAAAAATGAATTTAATCCATTTTGGAATAAGGCTGTAACATAACAAAATGTGGAAAAAATGATGCGCTGTGAATACTTTCCGGATGCACTGTATATACTGTATGTGACACCCTAGGGCCTGTGTGAGTTTTAATGTAATTTCCCAATTATGTAGATAATACAGAAGAGTTGATACTTGCTGTTGATTGTACACCCTGTCTTTCCTAATAACCGAATTAATCCAACAGTCACCAATGCTATAAAATATCTAGTCAGAGACAGGACAATATTTGGAAAGAATGTCTCATTCCAGCGCAAATGTCCCAGTAGAACATAAGTTCTATATAACACATATTATGAGAGCTCTCATATCAGATCAGGAGAACACTCATAAAAATACCTCCATTAATGTGTTTACATACACACACATAATGGGATTAAAGTGAATAACCTGGTCAAGGCAGAAAAATGGTTTTAAAATCTGCATTTACATCGGTAAGTAACCTTCTGGGGCCTCATGCATAACGCCATGCGTAGAATTCACACTAAAACATGGCGTACGGACAAAGTGGAAATCTTCGTACGCACAAAAAATCCAGATGCATAAATTTGTACGTTTATCAACTTCCACATTCTTCCACTACATGAATCCCGGTCAACGTAAAAAGTAACGCATGCACCTGCTGCCCCACCCCAACTTCTCCCAGAATTACGCCTTTGAATATGCAAATCAATATAAATAGCCCTTAAGCTCAGCGTTCTGTGAAAAGGCAATGGGAAAAGCACAGGGAAAATAGAAGAATTTCAGCAAATGCCAAGTGGAGGCAAGGGAATAACGTACTATTTGTTGGTTTAAACAGTGGTATAAACAACAAAAGGAAGTTGATTGAGTGACATAGAGTGTCAGAGAAATTCGAAAGTTCAAGTTCACAAAGTCACACAGTGCCGAAATAAAAAAGAAGTTGTCAGATATCAAAGTAGCTATGAAAAGGCGAGTCGTAGCCCACCGTCTGAATGTCATATGAAAGCTTATCACGGTACAGAGAAAAGAAAAAAAAATAGGGACACAGTGAGAAAAAAAGTTTGAAATGTGAACTTTAATCTCGAAATTTCCACTTTAATCACGTAGTTTATTTTGTCATTTAAGTAGAACGTCATAAACTTCATCTTAAAATTGTTTACTAGTTTCACAAATCCCATTGTAACTAAAGCAGCACGTTAAATGCTTTGTTTTGTATTTGTTATTCTATGTGCTCTATGTGTGTGAATCACTATGTGCTTCTTAAATGGGCTTTCTCTTCCTCCGACAGGACACAGAATCCATTACATTCATGATATTACAGCTCTATGAATAATTTAAATACTGAGATGTATACTTGATATAATTTTCATGAAGATAGGAGTTAAAGCATGTATTAAACATGGGAACACGTTGGCGCAGTGATAGTGGCGAACTGGTGCCTCGTCAAGAGATTGTTCCTGCCTCCCACAAGATGCTTGCTGCGCTGTGCGTGACCTTCAATGAAATAATTTATTGCAGCAGTACTGTCTCTTTCAAACGTACTAACCTCCAATTCCTGTCCTTCCTTTTCTTTTTCCAAGTACCCAATTGCGACACAATCAGCTCTGTAATAGATGTTAAGTTAAGCTATCTGTAAGCTTAGAACGCCGATTCTTCAAAACTTTTAAGGAATATTAAAATATCATCGTAGTACATATTTAATTATTCTATCCATTTATCCATCCAGGGTCACGCCAGCCCCAGCAAGCATACAGCGCGAGGCAGGAACAATCCCTGAACTAGCTAGCGCTGTGCCACAGTGTCCTCACATGTTTCATTATTAACAATATAGATTATTTAAATGATGTTAACATTTTATCTGTTTAAAGTAATAAACATATTTTGCTGCATTTCATCTTAAAAATGATATCGTCATCATATGTAACTAAGCACTTTATAAAGTGGCTCAGGTTGTGCAATATTATAACTGTATCACAAGTTTACAGTGAGGTAATTGTACTAATAAGTACAAACAGTTCTACAAGGAGCACTTGATGGACTGATTGAGTGCATTTATAGTTCTTGGGATGAAACTGTTTCTGAACCGCAAGGTCCGTACAGGAAAGGCTCTGAAGCGCTTGTCGTTTGATAGCAGTTCAATAGAATGTGCGCATGGCTGAGGCAGTGTGTGATTGATGCTGTTTACCGATAATTCTCTTTCCAATCAGCTGCTGTAGAGCTGTGATTCCACACTCAGGTACAGTGGGATAAATAGTCTGAGTGGTGGAGTGAGAGTAATATGGAAAAAGATGATCCACTGAGGCAACCCTTAATGGGAGCAGCTGAAAGAAGAAAAAGAAGGTGCAGCTATGGTATTTGGAATAATTTGGCTATTCCCTTGACCATTATATTGTTACAGGTTAATTACAATCAGATGCCTTAAAGTAATAAATGATATGCAGTTAATTTCAGTGTATTCGATAAAGCTGCGTCAGTGATGTGGATCTAAAAAGGAAAGTGAAACCACACTTGAACAAAAGCACTGCTTTGACGCTGGGTACCGCCAGTTTCCAAAACCGAGTGGAGAACTTGTGTATGCCAGGGTTTTAACTAGTGTGAAAATGTGCGTGACTTTACGCCAAGTTTAGGTTTAATACATTGCGATTTCAGTGTGGAAACGGGAGTACGCAACAATTTTGTGCATATGCACCGTTTATACATAAGGCCCATGGAGTTATCCTTTGTCAGAAAACTCCAATGTCATTAAACTGCACAAAAAAGAGTTAACCTGTTAATTAGAAAATAAGCATGATATCTGTGATCATTTTCTTGTGTTTTATAAATATGTTTAGCCAAATTGACATTTTATTTATAGGTTTCTGTTACCAGATTCCACACAGCTCACTCTTTTCAACTTGGCTCTGTGACTGAGCCCTGCAAAGGACACGGTATGTGTGCTTCTTGCCTTAGACCCAGTGGTGCTGGAATAATAACAATGCAGGTATTTTTACTTCAGTAAGCTAAGCATTGTGCAAGATTACTTGTTACTTTAAAAAGTAATCTGATTAAGAAATGTGTTTGGTTTAGCACTATGTGTTCAGCTCATCAACATAAATTTAGCGATTTCAGAAATATTGAGACAGATTATTTAAACCAGGAGAAAGAATAAAGTGATCGCCCGAACATTTGCCTCTGAAAATGTATTTTGAGGATGCTTGCATCTGTGACTGCTGAAAGCATGTGCAAATCATATACTTGTGCAGGCTGACAGAGTGCAACAAATATGTGCAGACTACAAAACCCTTTACAGTAACCCAGTTAAGGGTTTACATGGCCACATAATCAAGTTTTTCATGGATGAATCTACCACCCTAACCCAAATAACTTTCTAAATGTAATAAGGGTTTACCTGGTATTTTAAAAATTAGGGTTCTGTGAATAACTGGGTTATTGACGCACACTTAAATGCTTTGTTTGATACTCTGAAGGAGTGGAGGCAGAAGGAGAGACAGAAAGAGAGGCAAGAAGAAGAAAATGGTTTGTTTTATTATTGTGCTTGTGTACTGTGTTAGATGCACAGCTGGGGAACGAAGTAAAAATTTTCCTACAGTGAAATAAAAGCACCTGCTGTGCTTGGAACTTGTGTCTGCATCTGTCTGTGTCAGGTTTGGGGGGCTGGTCCACCCTCTGGTGGCAACAATGTAAATTATAGTTTCCATATTTTTCCATAGTGCTAAACCTGAAAGTTAGCCATTTTATCATAAATACATACTAACTGCAGATCAGCACAGGATTATCCCGAGCTCATAGTAAACTGCAACTGACCTTATAAGTAATATTTGCTGCTCAGTTCCTTGCCTTGCATACACAAGGCAGCAGCCTTTGACTGTTTTAAAACAATCAGGTTACATAGAAAGTGTGCTCACTCACTAGGATTTTCTTGCCATGAGATCTTCATTTGTTCCTTTGTGACAGCTGGTACCACCTCCAAATTATGTATGCATGTATATAAACTGTGGAATAAAAATTACAAATGAGTACTTCATTATACAGTTACACTGTATTACACAGTAAGTACAAGGTAATAACACCTACTTACTCTGTAATTACACAGGTAATTACATGGCAAGTACAGTGTAATTAGGGACATCAAATTTAAAGTCATACCCTACCATTTTCTGTTTCTGCAGCCCTGATCTCAATGTGTGTTGTATGTTGATTAGCGTGTGCAAGTACAAGTTGTAGGAGACAGCCGGCAGCTCATCCCGGCTGGGTCGCACCAAGAATGGAAGGATGGGGGAAAGCAGCAACTTTTGGTTGGACACTGCCTCCCCCAAGATGCTAGATGGCAGGTTCCCTGGAGTGAAGCGGTGCCCCGGATTCCCACAGGGCATTCTGGGATTTGGAATTCGGCAACTCAGCCCTGTTGGGTGCCGTGAGTGCCACCAGTGGGTGCTGTGGGGGTGCTGTTTCTCTTATAGCAAGAGAAGGATGGAAGCCCCAAAGTACTTCCGAGCTGATTAAAGAACTTGAATTCTCCTTCTAACCCGGAAGTGAGGCAACTCAAATGGGAGGAAGAATAGAAGCACTTCTGGGTCAAGGACTATATAAAGGACTTCTGAAAACCCAGCAGGTGAGCCAGAGTTGGGTGGAGGTGGACAAAGCTTGCTGGGAGGAGTGGAGGATAAAGAGAGAGAATTATATTGTTTGTTCCGCTTGTGATTTACTTGTGTTATTGTGGCTGTGGTGCTTGGAGGGCACTGTACAAAAAGGAAAAGAAATTAAAGACCTTCTTGGTGTTTTTACCTGGTGTCCAGAGTTGCTGTCTGTTGGGTTTAAAGGGGAAACCATGCCACCTAGCGTCCACAAAGTTCAAGTTTCACCATAGACCCTGCTGGAAGAGCTGTGTCTTGTTTTGCTTTTTTTTAGACTTATAGTAAGCAAATTGGACAAAATAACAAGTGCAATTGGATAGAATAATTCAAGGATTGTGGTAGAGATGTATAGTTGTGTTCCTCAGGAGCTTAGTAAAAGAATTGTCAAAGTCTGTTAAATGGTGCACCATTAAACCTTTCATCAAAAGTAAATCGCTCATCAAAATCATAGGTCAAAATCAAACAAAATTTCTAAGCCAAACTTTTCCCCTAATAAGTTTTTCTAAGTTGCTGGGACCCTAGTTTCTCAGAGGCCTTTACAAAATAAATGTCCCTTTCTCTATTCCAAGCCAAAAAGGATGGTTGAGACAGGTTAAAGCCATACACAGCTGTTTTAGGCAGCAATGGATTGATGTTCTCTGGCAGGAATTAAGTAAAGGAAAAGCAGTAATGAAGCTGCATTCCCCATCCATACCATTGTTTATGTGTCCGATACAACTTTGTTTTGTGTTTAGAAGTTTGTCACCTTCACTCCAGTAATTAAAAGCTGGACAACATTCCATGGTCCATTCTATTAGATCACAACATTCCATTATAGGTGAGCACAATACAGAATCATTGATACATCTGCTTTGTACTGCCTCCTATTGGCTGACTATGTTTATTAAAAGTTATAAAAAGATACCTCCCAGTGTTCAATCAGATTCATCTCCCCCTGACAAACTTAACATATTTTACAGAAGATCTGATGACGAGTATCAACAATCCCTTTACTCCTCCCATCTTGAAGTGGTTCTGACACCACTTACTTTTTTGCAAAAGTGTCACTCCTCTTGTTCTCTATCTGAACTGCAAAAAGTCTGTCAGTCCTGATTCAGTCTCACCTACAACAACCAAACTCTGCGTTAGCCAGCTCACTTCTCTCTTCACTGACATCTTTAACCAGTGTTTTACTGTGCAGTGTCCAATGGTGACATTCTTTATTGTGTAGACCTTAAAGTAAAAAATATTTTACAAATTACATAAAATATAAATAAAATGTCTAAAATCCCATACACTTACCACTCTGTGATCAGGTACATTGACACTTCTTTCCCCCTTCCCTTCTACATCTGTAACATCAAACAATTAGACAGAGTATGTATTATTGATAAAATGCCTAACAATCTTAAGGAAGCAGAATACTATGTGAATATTGGCAAACCATACCACTACAGCCTAATTAACAGTGCATCTCATGTCCATAGGAAGCTCTGTTCTTATCTTTAGTCTAACTTGTTTTGTAACCACATAGCCTTTGAATGGAGTACTGAAACAGACCACATGCCTATCTCAATATGGCTGTCAAGAAGGAGTTGTCTTTATCATGGTTTTCTGTTCATGGCCAGATGGTTAGAGCGAGGTAAAGGCATGGTGACTAACTTTATACCATTCTTATCACAAAACACAAACCAAATGGGAATCATAGTACTGAATGGCCTGCAATTCAAAAATTCAAAACCAGTCATACGTAGTCATACCTTACACCAATAGAATTAATTCACATGTCCCTTCCAGACCAGTTAACAATGAAAGCACTCAAGTACAACTCATCCCCCAGTTTCTTTGTTTAGTCAGTTTATGTCATTCCTGTAGTGGATGGCTTAAAGGCTCAAAGTCCAAACAGAGTAACTCTTACCAAACAGGTATGATACATGCTCCATCTCCCTCACTATAAGTTTCACATTCTGAGACAGTCCTAAACTTCAAAGATACCAACCTTATCCTTGAACTTCCCAAACCATTACTGTTAGTCTATTGTTTAAACAACAAAACTGAATTTGAGCATTTGACCATTAGACCATATGACCATAATGAACATTAGAGCATATTGCCATAATGAACATTAGACCTTTTTCTCACAAAAATCTCAAAATATTTTTCACTAAAAAACACTCCCTTTTAATTATACCTGAGGTCTCATGGATCTTAGAATATATGTGCACAACAGCAGTTAGCAACTGTGCAGAAAAAAAAATACTCTGTACTCCCAGTGTACACAAATAATAAAGACTAATAAGATGGTTGGCCATATAATAAGATCAGTAGAGCACAACTTAAAAGTGGTTATGCTGAAGAAATAAATTGTTCTTCCTTTGTCACATCTTGAATATTTTGTTAAATTTTGGGTACCATAATTCAAGAATGGTATAACAGCACAAGTGAAGGCCTTGAGATGAGATGTGGGGTATACTGTAAACTATAAGGAAGATGTTTTATCTTCTCATTTCAAATAAACAGAAACTATGAGTTGATATGATTAAAGTGTTAAATATTTCGAAGGGTGTAAGTAAGTGGATGCAAACTGTAACTTTAAAGTACATTCCATAACAAGGACATAGAAGCATGGAGAGAAGCTCATTAAAGAAAAATGTTAAGCAAATGTAAGTATATATTTTTTTATACTGTCACAGGAGGCTGGGGGACAGTCCCAGCCGGGACGCCTGGACTACTGTACATTCCCGGCCATGAGGGGATGGCCGCCCTGGATGTTGAGGGGACCACGGGAAAGGAGCAAGGAGGCTCAAGCCCATTGGGGCCTGTGGCCACCGCCAGGGGGCGCCCTGAGCCTCATGGAGCCCGGGAAACATTCACTTCCGCCACACCTGGGAAGATAGAGGAAGATCCTTCCAGGGATGCCCGGAGTGCTCCCGGGTGCAAGTGCAGCACTTCCACCACACCGGGAAGTGCTGCCGGAAGAGTGTCATCAGGCACCTGGAGCACATCCGGGTGGGAATAAAAGGGGCCACCTCCCTACAATCAGGGAGCGAGAGTCGGGAGCGGGAGTAGGACGAAGCTCCTAGGAGGAGAGGAAAGGCGGCCCATGGCCATTGAGAGAGAGGCCCGTGAAGAGGGTGATTAGTGCTGGGAGCACTGTGTGCTGTGTGGGATTTTATTTGTGGTTAATAAACGTGTGATTTTATAAAGTGCTGGTGGCAGTCTGATGGTGTTCGGACCCAAGCTCACAATACACAGAACCTTAAGCTATGTGGAACAAATTATCAAGTAGTGTAGCTGAACAAAGCACACAACGGACATTCGAATTTTAACATTTAAATCTCACCCAATAAAACTTTGAGTGATAGGAACTGATGTGCTGTATTGAGCTAAATGGGCTGTTATCAGAACTTAAAATTACTTATGGATGGATTATCAATGGATTACTTAGAAACTATGCAACTAATGATTCTGATGATGTACCGTGGCAATGTACATTTGCAAATTAAAATGATTGCTATTGCAGTAATTCAGCCATATCTGTCTTAGGGAAAACAATGGCATATTCACAAGAAAAGTCGTAAGAAGACAGTTTATGAAAATGCAAAACATTTAGTGAGTGGAGTTGATAGCATGGCAAATAATTACTGCATAATCAATCAGCAAACACAATACAAAAGTTGAACCTTATAAAGAATACATACATTTTCTGTAAGACATAATGAAAAATGAGAATGCAGCCAAAAAACCTCAGGAGCAGCTAAAACAGGAAAATGAGCAAACATGGTGCATCCTTCGTGACCATGTCTATTACATTTAAAAAGATATTTGATTGACTGAAGTGCAATGTATCAAGAAATATAATTAAAAAGAAAACTTTATCTAAATCTTGACCTCAGAAATAGCATCATGGTAGTTTTGATCAGGTGCAGACAGAAGCCTGTCACCATGATGGCTGACACTGAGGCAAGGAATAATCCCAATGGAGTTTAATAAAGTTAGCAGATGGAGTAACCACAGTGAACCATGGCATTTACTGCCACTGCATCTTTAATACCCTACTACCTCTAGTTATGGAACAGTGATACATGTGTAACATTGTATTACTTACCTTAAATAACATAAGATTCTATTCTGGAGTTTTTTCTGCACAAGATCTTTTTGGTGAAGGAAGGTGCAAAAAGAAACAATTGAAGGCGGGAGGTGACTTCAGTTGTTACTGTTGCTGTCTTATGTGAAAGAGAAAATGGACGTAATGAATAATGTAATGTAATGAATAAATAACCTAACCCTCCTATAACACCATTGTGTTTTTCCTTACCTAGGGAGACTCAGAGGTTTAGACTGTTACAGATAAACAGGTTACACATTTTTTACAGCTAACTCCCGACAGAGACAGGCAGGACACGATTTTGCCACACAGCACTCGGTTTACTTACAGTCCAGCACACAATGCTCACAGGGCAAAGCACAACGTAGTCCCTTTGCCACCAGTCCTTCCGCCTCCACTCCTCCTCAAGAGCTTTGTCCACTTCCTCCTGACTCAGGCCATTGAGTGGCAGTGACTGGCTCCTTATATAGGGCACCAAGAAGGAGTCCAGGTGCCCAACGAGCTTCTTCCAACAGCACTTTCGGGTATGGCAGGAGTGCTGTCAAATACGGCCCTGCAAACATCCAGGTGCCCCATGGTAGTGGCCACAGACCCCATCAGCGTTGAGCTTCCATGTTCATAACCCGTGACCCCACTGGAAGCAAAGGGGGCTGCCCTCTGTTGATCCGGGGGAGAAAAGGTCTTGCAAATACTTTCTCCTCCGGTCCTTCCATACTCAGGGTGTCCCGGCTGGGTAAGGGCTCTAGCGATCTTCCACAACAGTTACAGTACACTAGCTGTGTATTTTCTGTTCTTAAGAAAACTGTTGCCAATGAAATTGGATTATAATGTTTGCGGATGAAGTTGTGATCTGTAGCAAGAGCAGGGAGCAGGTTGAGGAGACCCTGGAGGGGTGGAAATATGCTCTAGAGAGGAGAGGTCAGTAGGAACACGATAGAATACATGTGTGTGAATAAGAGGGAGGTCAGAGAAATGGTGAAGATGCAGGGAGTAGATCTGGTGAAGGTGGATGAGTTTAAATACTTGGGATCAACAGTACAGAGTAGCAGGAAGGGAAGGTCTACAGGACGGTAGTGAGACCAGTTTTGTTTCATGGATTGGAGACGTTGGCACTGACCGTTAAACAAGAGACAGAGCTGGCGGTGGCAGAGTTAAAGATGCTAAGATTTGCATTGGGTGTGACAAGGATGGACAGGATTAGAAACGAGTACATTACAGGGTCAGCTGAAGTTGGACAGTTGGGAGACAAAGTCAGAGAGGTGAGATTGTGTTGGTTTGGACATATGCAGAGGAGAGATGCTGGGTATATTGGGAAAAGGATGTTATGGATGGAGCTGCCAGGTAAGAGGAAAAGAGGAGGGCCTAAGATGACGTTTATGGATGTTGTGAGAGAGAACATGAAGATGGTAGGTGTGGCAGAGCAAGATGCAGAGGACAAGAAGATATGGAAAAAAATATTCTGCTGTGGCAACCCCTAACAGGAGTAGCCAAAAGAAGAAGATGAAGAAGAACATTTATTTAATGCAGTTTTGTGAAAAGCCAAATTTTCCCTGGGACAAATAAAGTTCTATCTATTAATCTATCTGTTGGTGAGTAATATCACATCCAAATGCTGACTTCCAAGTTATTTTGTCTTTACATATCAGTGGAGGGAAAAGAGGCAAAGCTTTCAGGCTTGAGCAAGAAGTGACTTCAGTGCTCATATGATAGTTCTTCGTCATGTCCCCGAACATGAACCCAAACAACCCACTTCCATGTGACTAATAATATATATACTCTGAATGTGTATTTTTCAAAGATCATTAGACATTGGGAAAATCTGTAAGGGCTAGAAGTTATCTAATATTAAATAAATTCAGGTAATCAGAGTCGTGCATGATAGTGAAGCATGTTCAAACAGGATCAAGTTTTCAAATTGGAGCCATGACTCTTGACAAAGGAAAGGCAAGTGTTCAATTCAAAAGTTTGGATTAGATATATTTTTCATGAATGTCTCAATATTGTTTGCTCTTCTTCAGCATGGAATCCCACTGGTCACATTGAAGCTTACTGGATGAGAAGTTTGTATGTTAACTCAATTAATTTTTTTTCATTAAAATATGTGATTTTTTTTTTCTCATCCATCACTACAAACAACATGGGGTAAACCTCTCTATATAAAATAGAATGTCTGCTGCTCTGTCTGTTCCCTATACAACCCTACACCCTTTTCACCAAAATTGGCATAGTTGCTCTCTAGGGCCTTACTAACAAAATAAACTACTTTGGAACTCAAAATTTGACCCTTGGGGGTCCTAATGTTTTTTTTTTCCCCTTTATGTACTGCTGCTATCTACTGTAATATGAAATGGAGTATCTTCTGCTGTTGCAGGTGTGGTGTTGGGTGAGGCTTGATTGGGAGTGGAAGTGCAGCACAACACAATGGAGAATCACAGGGTTGTCGGGTTTTATTCATAATTTAAGCACTACCAACTGTCCACCTTGAACTACATGGACAAATCAGACTTGGCAGTGTTCATTGTTACAACCTAGAAACCATAATTCTGGATTCCAATTGGATACAAAAAGAACAAATCTCAGCCTAATATAGCCAAGATATGTTAGAGAGGCAGTGTGGATGATGGAAGGGACAGCTAGCAATAACAGTTTCAGAAACACATATATTTTTCATTTCTTTTTTAACTTATTCTACAAATATACCCTGGCAACACCAGCCACTTCAACTAGTAAAACATAAAAAATATTTTTGGGTAGAGTATTTGTATGTATCAGGGTAAATTAATAAAAGCAATTGCTAAGGAAAATAACTGAGCATAAAAAGTGTAGTATTAAACAGTCCGTATGAGTTTAGACTGGGACATTGTGTTTCACTAAAATGCTGAAAGCAACAAAAGCATACAATCAGAGAAAGTATATATATTGATTTTCAGCAGGCTTTTGATAAGGTCTAACATGAGAAGATAAAGATCAGACTATGAGAAGTGGGATGTCAGGGTGCAGTTTAGAGAGGAGTACAAAATTGACTTAACTACCGAGAACAAAGGGATTGTGGTGAGAGGAACCCTTTCAGCATTAGATGATGTTTGAAGTGGTTTCCCTCAAGCATCTTTCCTGGGGCCACTGCTCTTTTTAACCTTTTAAAAATGTGAAAGACAACCTCTCCTTTAGAATTTCTTATGCAGTCAGATCCATTTGTACACAATAGCAATGGAGGTATGTGCTTGCATGTTGGTAGAGGTTGGTATCAAATCCTATGTTATAAATGGTCAGTGAGCAGACAACTTGATGAAAGATTGTATTCAGATTCCAGATTACATACTGAAACTTGATATTCAATGGTGAGTTTTCCTTTATCAGTCTCAGCCAGAAGAAAGAATGACCCAGGTTCAAAGTCTCTTACAATGAACAGTTTATATACTGTATAAAATGAGCATAGATTTTTTTGAAGTTAAAGAATTGTTGGAATTGAAACAACTTTAAAACACAAACTGCTTGAATACTTACAATTTAGGAAGATGCTTTTTGAACTGCAAATGAAAATAAGGGCGCCGAATCAGCTGACCAGTATAAAACCTGATATATTTGTGACAATTTTTTGCTGGAAAAATAAGAATACACATGATGGTCGCATGTAATCCCATAACACTTAATGACTGACTGAGATAATATTCCACTTTAGTGCAAGTAATGTATTTTAAGAGGAGCTCAATACCCTGCCGAGAGGAGGGCAATGAATCTGTCACAACTCGACCTTTCCTGTGTCCTTGGCCACACCTCCTGCTTGCTATTCATTAGATATCGGGCCTCCTGCCCTGTTGTCACCTGAGGCTTCTTCAGCCTGAATTGTGCTTCTATTTAAGAAGGCTCTTTAAAAACAGGCAGGAATCAATGTTTGAAATACCCCCTTAGTTTTGACTCTTCTTCGTTTTCTTTTGACTTTCTTTGAAATTTCTCCTTTTTCTCGTCATTTTTGCCCCATTCTGTAGTGTCAGTTTTAGGGTATCCTCTCACAAATGTTCATCCTCCCTTCTCCACCCCAGGATCTGCCAAAATCTCTTTGTTCCTCTCTACTTTCAACACAAAAAGAATAAGTTTGTATTATATAAAATAAAGATCGACAAATATTTGCACTTCATTCTAACAAGTACATATCAGTGACTCCTCAGCAAGTTAACTGCCTTCATATTGTAGTAAAAATTATTATTCATCCCCCTTCTGATAATTCCAACTTTCACTTTTTATGTTTTGTGAGGCATAAAAGCAAATAGAGATTTTTTTATGGATGTCCTAAACTAAGGGCTGTAAAATTTTCTGGTTTGTGGGTTTTTCAGTTATTTCTTACATTGCTGTTCACATAACAGATCAGCTTACTGACAATCCTGGGGCATAGTAGCAAGCCTCTCAGATGCGGCGGGTCATTTTTCCAAAAAAACTATATATTTTTATAAATTACCATACCATTTTGTTGATTTTCAATATATATTATATATTTCCCTGGATAAGAGTTTCTTTTGAAAACATTAAAATAAATTTAGATACAAGACTAACCTTTTGAAACAGTGACATTTATTTTGTATTAGCTGCAGCACCTGGCATTGCCCAGGTAAACAATTTTAAGGCAGAACTGTCTAACTTCTATAAAAGGTGTTTCATAAAGTGTACTCTCCCAAAGGCAAATTAAGCTATTTTAATATATTGAATGGCTCAAAATCCAGTGATTTCACTGCAGTGAAAAAGAACCGAGTCATAATTTTGGGATTTCAAAGTAGTCTAGTGTCGCTTCCTGAAACGTATGCAAAATTTGTGCAAAAGTGGGTTATGGGATAAGTGAGCAAACTTTTGTTGAGATTGGACTGAAGGTGTGGAATTATATAATGAACAAACACACACATATGCATACACACATTGAGCTTTATATGTAAAATTATTTTCACTATATAGCGCTATCTTGTAGGAGGGCTTCATAAAATGTCAATAGTGTTTGTTTAATGTTTGTAAGTGTTGTGTTTTCCAACTTTTTTTTGAGCATAAAATGTATATATACCTGAAAAAGTGTTTCTTTGCTGCTTCAGCAAGGACGTCACCAAGCACTGCACTTGACCCTTTAGGAGGTGGAGTTTTCTGTTGTGTACATTATAAGCTAAGACCGTGCATTTTCAAATAAGGAAGAAGAAGGAGAAGGAAGAAAGGAAACATAAGATGACTGTGATCTACAACATCAAGCACTGCTACTCTTTAATCGAAGGTATCCACATATCATCACTGCCTATCCGGTTATACATGGCAGTAAGGTATTTAGGGCTTTTTCATCATCCAATTCCCTGTGCTGTTGGACTGCTAAATGGGAGTCATCGATGAAACTCTGTCGTTTCATACTTCGAAACAGCATTGTTTGAATTCGAGTTTTCATTATTTGGGACTTGGCCATCTTTCTTCCAATGCTCATCTCCAGAGTTTCTATGCTGTCTTTGGATTTTTTTTTGTGTATATGAATGTCTGCTTGTAATTTTGTTAATAAAATATGTTTTGAGGTTAAGACAAGGGGAGGACAAGGGAGGCTGGGGCCATATCAGTTTTTTTTTCTCTTTTCTCAAACACTGTATATATTTGTACCTGCATCAGGTTCAGGAATACAGGGATTTTTCTGTGTTATATAATCATTGTTTTTTTAATATATTATTTTTTTTACATACTGAACCTTTTATCTGTGCCTAACTTATTTACTATCAACTGGGGAGCTTGAGCAGAAGGCAGGTAAAGAACGAAGGAGTAAGTACAGTTTGACGTGGCTGAGTCCGGACTTTGCTCCAGCACAGCCAGAGTGTGCAACTTGCCGCCTTTTAGCATGAGTGTGAATGTTACAACCTCTCATTCTAATTCTTAAAACAGTACCAAATTAATTTTAATTTCAAGGGAAGAATGCAGTCAATGTTTTTGTTTATAACTGAACCAAATAAATAAGTCTTGTAAAATAACAGTAACATACAACAATTGTGTTTTGATAATACTAAAACATAATAATGTCATACTTTTTGACATGAAAAGAAGCAGCAGCAGCAACAAAGAGACCTAAACAGTATTATACACCATTAACAGTAAGTGGCATTTTCACCTCTGTTTTCTCCAAGGCGAGCCAGTCATCTCATTTAAGACTAGAAGTTCCCTGAGCTCTCTGATTCACTGCTGCATCTAAGTCCGCTACACTACATGGCAACCGCATATTATTAATTTTATTAAAATCAAATAACATTCCATACAAGCAAGTCAAGTATAACAAAACTAGATTTGAAACACATCAACTCCCAATCATGAGAAAGAGAGCTAGACCAGCAGAGTTAAACTGTAAACTAGTAAAAATAAGTAAATAGATAAATTAATAAATTATTAAAAATAAATAGAATAACTAAGAGGGAAGAGAATCAGCTTGCTCAATTTAAATGCTTATTCTAAAATGTTATTGATTTGATCCTGCCAGTTTTTGAAAAAGTTTTGTACAGATCCTCTAAGTGAGATTTAGATTTTTTCCAAATTCAGATAATATGTAACCTCAGTTACCCACTGACTTAAAATAGGTGAGTTAGGATACTTCCAGTTGAGCAAGATAAGTCTACGTGCCAATAGTGTAGTGAAGGCAATCACAGTTTGTTTGTCCTTCTCCACTTTAAGCCCATCTGGGAGTACACCAAACACAGCTGTTAGTGGATTAGGAGGGATTGGGATACCAAGGCTGTCTGAAAGGCATTTAAAGATTCTGGTCCAGAATGATGTTAATTTGGTGCAGGCCCAAAACATGTGACCCAGTGAGGCTGGAACTTGATTGGTCACAGGTTGGATCTTGCCCTGAAAACATTTTGGACTATTTTAAATGAGACAGATGTGCTCGATATATAATTTTAAGTTGAATACTTGCACGCTTTGCGCATATTGAGCTCAAGTGAATTCTGTGCATTGCTGCCTTCCACTCCTTTTCTGAGATGTTGAGTGAGAGATCCTTTTCCCACTGTACTCTTGGATCTTTGAAACCGAAGGACTGTAAAATGTTTTTATATATTACGGAGATGCTGTCTGAGTCCTCGTGACTGATCAATATTTTTTTGGTAGGTGGGAAGTGAGGAAAATTGGGCAGGTTTTATTTAACAATAATTTAAAGGTAATGAAAGAATTGTGTTGCTGGAAAGTTAAATTTGGAGTATGATTGTTCGTAGCATGCAAAGATATTGTCTATGTACAGATCTCTAAGTGATTTAATCCCAAATGTTTTTGAGACATTAAAAACTGCATACATTTGAGAGGGTGGGAAAAGGTGGTTCTCTTGCAGAGGTGCCACAGATAAAAGCTTCTTTATCTTAAAATACTTTCTACATTGGTTCCATATTCTGATTGAGTGAAGCACAATTGGGTTGTTAGTATATTGGCAATGACTTGGAATTATTGGGGTACAAAGCAAGGAATATAATGAAGTACTGGAGGATTTTATTTCTATTGCGGACCAAGCCTGTGTATGTTCATCTATTTCTGTCCATGTCCAGGTTTTTATTGCTTGTATATTTGCAGCCCAGTAATAAAACTGAAAGTTAGGTAGAGCCATGCCACTTTCTGTCTAGGGTCGCCCTTTGGATACGTGGATGTTTTGAAATCCAAATAAATGAGGTTATGGTTGAATCTAATTTCTTAAATAGTGATGCATTGATGTATATTGGAATGTTTTGAAATAGAAAAAGAAGCTTAGGAAGGATATTGATCTTGACAATGTTAATTCTTCCAGCTAAAGTGAGATGAAGGGTAGACCATCTATGCAAGTCTTGCTTAATTTTTTCCATACAGACAGCAAAATTTTGTTGATAAAGAGCTTTATGTTTACTTGTGATGTTTACCCCTTAGTATTTAAACTGATCTGCAATGATAAAAAGGAAGGTATCCAATCTAATATTGTGTGCTTGAAAATTCACTGGAAAGAGCACACTTTTGTTCAAATTAATTCAGAGACCAGAAATTCTTTTGAAATCTGTTAGTGTTGTTAGGACTGCAAGCACTGTATTTTGTGGATCTGATATATACAGTACCATATCATCTGCATATAGAGAAATTTTCTGCTCAAGTCCTTCTCTGATATTCCCCTTTATCTCATAATCATTTCGACAGTGAACCGCCAGTGGCTCAATGGTGATTGCAAAAAGCAGTGGTGACAAGGGGCATCCTTGTCTAGTACCATGTTTTTGTTTAAAGTAGTCTGAAGCAATGTTGTTAATACAAACTGTAGCTTCTGAACTGGTATACAGTAGTTTGATCCATGTGCAAATGTTTGGGCCAAACACAAATTTCTCCAATGTAGCAAAAAGGTAGTTCCATTCAATCATATCAAATGCTTTTTCTGCATCCAACGACAATAATATCTCCGGGATGTTACACATTGTGGGTGAATATATTACATTAAACAAGTGTTGAAGATTGGAAGCTAAGTGTCTGCCTTTAATAAATCCAGTTTGGTCTTGTGATATTACCGAAGGAAGCACTTTCTCAATCCTTCTAGCTAGGAGAGTATCTTAACATCAATATTCAGATGTGAAATTGGTCTGTATGATGCACATTGTAATAAGTCCTTATTTTACTTAGGAAAGTCGGTAATTAATGTTTGGGGAGAAGTTTGAGGTAGAATTTTATTGTCTCTGGCTTCTGTAAATGTTGCTAATAAAGGGGAAGCTAGCTTATTTGAGACTTTTTTTTATAGAATTAGGCAGGATAGATATCAGGGCCTGCTGGTTTCCCACTCTGAAGTGAGTTTATAGCATCTAATAAATATGACACTGCCAGAGGTTTATCCAATTCCTCTGCACTAAGATTATATATTTGTGTTATCTGTAATGCATCCAAAAATGCATTAGGTTGTGTCTTGTCTTCTTTAAACCTCAGTAGAATATAAGGACTTATAGTTGTCTCTAAATGTGTGCATTATATTTTTATGGTCAATGATTTTGTGATCTGTGTTGGTGATTGCTGGGATTGCATTGCAAACTTCCTGCTTGTGGATTTGTTGAGCTAAAATCTTGTTAGCTTTCTCTCCATGTTCATAGTAATGATGTCTTGATTTAAAAATTGAGTTTTTCTGTTTCTTTAGTTGTCAAGAGTTTGAGTTCTGAATGCAGAGCCTGCCTTTTCATATGAAGTGCTTCATTTGGACACCTGGCATGTTCTTGATCTATTCTAGTAATTTCACTGATTAACTTTGCCACCTTCTTGGTTTCCAATTTACTTCTGTGGGATAGATATGAGATAATCTGTCCTCTTAATAAAGCCTCCAGGGTTTCCCAGAGTATTCCTGCAGAAATGTATTCTTGAGGATGTATTTGTCTCTAAAAAAATTGATTTGCTTGAATATAAATTCTGTACAGTTTTTGTCTGCTAATAAAAGTTGGTTAAGACGCCAACTGCGAGATGAGTATGTGGGGCATAATGATTTTACCTCCATGATCAAAGAGTAGTTGGTCGGAGATACAATAGTGTCTTACTTACAAGATTTAATTGCAGGCAAGAAATTGTTATCTACAAAGAAATAATCAATTCTTGAGTAGCAGTGATGCACTGGTGAGTAGAAGGAATATGCTCTTGAGTTTGGGTTTAGAAATCACCAGCTGTCTGATAAGTTGTGATCAGTTAAAAACTGTGTAATTGTTTTTTCAGTGTTAGATGTCATCACCCCTGTGGCAGGAGAACTATCTAGGTCTGGATTTAAAACACAATTATAGTCCCCATCCATTATAATTTTATTAGTGCTCACATTGGGGAATGGATGCAAATACGTTTTGGATGAAGTTCCTATCATCCACATTGGGTGCGTAAATATTTATCAAAATCACTTTACAGCTAAATAAATTACCCATGACAATCACATACAGTATCTCCCTTCAGGATCAGATACTACATCTGATACTATAAATGCGATTGTTCTATGTATAAGAATTCCCATACTTCTAGTTTTCTTTGTAAAGCTGGAATGGAATATTTGGCCAATCCAGTCTCTGTGCAGCCGAAATTGATCCTTGCTTAATCAGTGGGTCTCCTGTAAAAATACTATTTTAGTGTTTAGACCTGTTATGTGAGAGAATACTTTGTTTCTCTTTAATTCATGATTCAGACCTTTAACATTCAAGCTCAAAAAATTAAGTGTTCGGTCATGGAGACATTGCTTCTGAACTTTGTTCTCATTTTGTAGTCTTAACTTAAGATAAGACAGCCTTGACCTTAATTTCCAATTTTCCCAGATGTTATTGCCATGAAGCCTATTGTTACGTTGGCACGTATAATTATAAGGATTAAAATGACAGATTAGAGATAGCTTGCTCTCTTTCTTTTCCCCCCTAGTGGGGAAAAGAAAGAGAGCAAGCTATCTCTAATCTGTCAACACCCCAATCCCCCCCCCCCCCCCCATTTTGCCTCCACACGTGAGACTGGACCCCACTTCACAAAGTCCCAGTCATCTGATATACCTAGAGACAGAGCACATCTAAAACACATCATGTCCTTTTGTCTGGGCGAAGCTACTTGCCCCTTTACCATTTTGTCCTTCTTCATTCCTATTAGCCAATTACTGCAGTGTCATTCAAATATTTGATTATGTGGTTGCTGCTATTTTAGGCTGTACAATCCCAAGTGATGACTGAGTACATTCAGTACCATGGAA
The DNA here is from genome assembly GCF_900747795.2 of Erpetoichthys calabaricus. Classification (NCBI taxonomy): domain Eukaryota; kingdom Metazoa; phylum Chordata; class Cladistia; order Polypteriformes; family Polypteridae; genus Erpetoichthys; species Erpetoichthys calabaricus. Next base: position 99,826,283 of record NC_041400.2, on the reverse strand, counting down.
GGACCCATCTGTATGGGTGAGAAACAGCTGAGTTTTTGAGAAAGAAAGGGTCAAAGTTATGCACATAAAATTATCATTTTTTAGCAGAACTGCGCAAATTAGTCTTTAAATAAGACAGGTGTTAAATGATACAGACATTTTCATACCTATGCTGTTGTTTGACATTTAAAGACTAACAAATGTAGTATGCTTTCTAGAGCTGAAAGTAATTTCATGAAGTGAATTGAGGTCTCAAAACAATTAGTGACACAGATAAAAAAACATTGACTGATATTTAAAGAGGGGATTCTTTACTTATCTAACTATATAGTAAACATTTCAAATTTATTTTGACTTAACATAAATACATAAATCATGCAGTTATTCATTTTGTTCAGTAACACAGAGTAATACACCTTCAAACATAATTTTCATGGTATTGTGAACATGAAAAGAAAGCATTATTAATGTGCAATTTTAAAGGAGGAAGGATTACAAAGTGCAAAGACTAAATGCTAATAAATACTGTGCTGCTGAAAGGGCAAAATAAATGTCTAGACAGACTCATAAGAAGTCCATACGGTGAGAAGTAAACTGTAGAATCTAAAATATTCTTTAGAAAAAAAAAACCTTGAAGCATTGAATAATTTTTAAATGCCAAGATGGCGCTGTGTCCCAAAGTAATAGATACAGTAACTGATGGTTCTGGAACAAATTCAAAGACGCTGCCAGAATGATGCATACTAAAATGCGTCCGGTTAATTGTAAGTCTAGTGGTGTGTAAAAAAATACAAATAAAAAATAAAACTTGCATGAAATAATTAATATGTGTTGCAAATAGTGTCAGAAGATTAAATGAATGTTTGTAAGCTATGTACACCAACAGAAATATATGTATAAATATTTTTGAGAAGAATTGTAATAATATTCCAAGCAAAATGACACCTTTTATTGGCTAACTAAAAAGATTACAATATCCCCTTCTGGCATACAGACAACCACCAAACCTTCAACAATTAATTGTCCGAGGCTCCCTAAGTGAACCAACAGAAAATGGCACATCTCCATGCCTACAGAAAAGATGCAAAACATGTGCCCACATCTATGATACAGACCGTATAGTTATACCACACTGCCGACTTGAACATCACATCAAGGGATCATTTTCCTGCAGATCATCTAATGTAGTCTACCTAATTTTCTGAATGAAATGTCCTGACACTGCACTCTATATGGGAGAAACTGGACAAACACTCCGCCAGAGAATGAATTTACACAGGTTCCACATTAAACATGGCCACACAGATGTTCCTGTGGCGGCCCACTTCAACAGCCATGGACACCGTGAGAAGGACTTTAAAGTCACAGTGCTTATGGGCAACTTCAAAACACAGCAAGAGAGAAAAGAATGGGAAGTTAAACTCATGCTAAAATTTAATACTTTACAACATGGATTGAATAAAGACAAGAGTTTTATGGCCAGATATGAGGATTGTTTACATCTCTCAGAATGACAGACAACCTGTCTACAGACCCACATTGTTTTGAAAAAACTCATTACAAACTTCAAAAGACTTTGTTGGACAGTTATCTTATCCAGAGATCTTGACAATACATTGTTCTTTTCTCTCTTGCTAAATTAACCCTAGCCTGAATGAATCTATTAATTTTTTACATTCAAAATCTCTCATTTAAATATTTACCAATGTTGTTTCTTGTCCTAGAGTGTGTATATAAACATAGGAAACTTCAGTTTCTGTATTACATCTTGCCTGAAGAAGGGGCCTGAGTTGCCTCGAAAGCTTTGCATATTGTAATCTTTTTAGTTAGCCAATAAAAGGTGTCATTTTGCTTGGCTTTTCTCTACATTCATAATGGCTAACACGGTACAACACCCTAGTACTAATAATATTCCAGAGTTTGAAATGAAATTTAAAATGTTTTATTTTTTAAGCACATTAAGTAAGTGTGTTAAGCAGAAACATTCAGAAGTTTTTTTTTACAATTGAGTTTCAGCCCACCTTCACATTGTGCACACATTAATTCAAATTCAGATTCCTTTTATTGTTGTTGCACTTAGATCAACAAAATTGCAGCAATCCTAAAGGTGCATTCACATATAATGGACATAATTATATTATAATACAATACAATAAAATAACTAAATATTTCACTTAGTTATATTGCACATATGAAATTGATTGTAATAATAGAAAAAGATAGACAATATGAAGTGCAAATAATATAAACATTTACAGTACTTGTAGTGCAAGAGTGACTGTTTTTATGTTGGTCGTTGTCAATCAGTATAAGTTTAATGGGTTGTAGGTTTAATTTTAAATTGATAATTTTGTAATTTTTTTCCCATCAATCTACACTCAATAACTCATAATGACAATGTGAAAATATACGTATTTCCCAAAGGTTTACAAATTTATTTTAAATCAAAAACTGAATTCTCTCATTCATATAGATACAGTATTCAGGCCCTTAATACAGTACTTTGTAGAAACCCCTTTGGCAGTAATAACAGCTTTGAGTGGTCCTGGATAAGTCTCTACAAGCTTTGGAAACCTGGATTTAGAGCACCTTATTGAATTCTTCCTGGCAGATCCTTTCAAGTTTCGTTAGACTGGATGGAAAGTGGATGTGTACAGCCATCTTCAGGTCTCTCCTCACATGTTCTATTGGGTTTACATATGGGCTTTGGCTGGGCCACTCAAGGATAGTCAGAGATTTGTCCCAAAGTCACTACACTGTCTTGGCTAAACGTTTTGGGTCATTGTCATGCTGGAAGGTGAATTATCACCCCAGTCTGAAGTTGTGTGCACTTTGGAGCAGTTTTTCTTCAAAGACCTCCCCTCCACCTTCACCATGGGCAGGTGATGAGCAGTGCCTCTTCTTCCCCAGTCGTAATGTCTGGAGTTTTGCCCAAAGAGTTCAATTTTTGTCTCATCAGAGCAGGGAATATTTTTCCTCTGTCCTTGGCATCCTTTAAATGCCATTTGCCAAGAGTGACTTCCATTTAGCCACTCTACCTAAACACCTGATTGATGAAGTGCTGCTGAGATGCTTGTTCTTCCAACGGTTCTTTCATTTCTTCAGATGAATTCTGAACCTCTGTTAGAGTAACCATTGGGTTCTTGTTCACCTTCCTGGCCAAGATACTTCTTGCCCGGTTACACAGTTTAGCTAGACAACCATCTCTACAAAGAGTCCTGGTGGTTCCAAACTTCTTCCATTTCACAATTATTCATACCACGTTGC
>NC_041400.2:99515537-99518037 GCF_900747795.2 Erpetoichthys calabaricus | reverse complement strand
ATCGGCTCACGTGAAGTGACTGAACGCAGCAGGAGTGATTACTTCCATGAATCAAACCTGTTCAAAAAACACATTACCTAATTGCTAACGTAAGAAAACAATATGAAACCGATTGTGGATTTCCGTACAGCCACTGAAACTTTGTGACGGCACGAGACTTAAGGTCACGTGTCTCCAAAAGAACCTCATTCAGGCAACTATTTTTACTGGCGGTGGCTCAGGGGAGAGAGTTTTTATTCCTCGCATCCCCGTTATACCCTCTGATCTCCCATTTCAATTCAAACGCCTCCAATTTGCACTATGGCTCTGCTTAGCAATGACAATTAATAAGTCTCAGGGACAGACCCTACAAAAGGTTGGCATTGATTTGAGGCAGGACTGCTTTTCACATGGCCAACTGTACGTTGCATGCTCAACAGTAAGCTCAGCACACAGCTTCGTCATATTACAACCAGAGGGGCGAACTGACAACGTACTATACAAATAGATCCATAACAAATAATTATTGATTCATTTTCCCTCAGTTTAAAAAGGTTTACTTTTCTTCTTAATAAAAATTTTAAAGCAGTACTTCGCCACTGCGAAGCGCGGGTATTTTGATATATATCAAAATATATCGCGTCATCATGCCTCCCATGTAAGCACGTGAACTGACCCGCTGCCCTTTGCAATGCCATATTCGCGAGATACAAGTTTAATGAGAAGACACGAGGTTTAAACGACAGTTTGGATCACTTTGTGACTGAGTTAAAATTGCTGTAGCGAGAAACTTTTAACTGCCGGGTCTTAGCTAACATTAAATAAACCCGTGGACATCGCAACATCACACAAGAGAGCGGCCCACGTGAACTGACTGAACGCAGCAAGAATGATCACTTCAATAATCAAACCTGTTCAAAAAACACATTACCTAATTGCTAACGTAAAAAAACAATATGAAACCGATTGTGGATTTGCGTACAGCCACTGAAACTTTGTGACGGCACGAGACTTCAGTTCACGTGTCTGCAAAAGAACCTCATTCAGGCAACTATTTTACTGGCGGTGGCTCAGGGGAGAGAGTTTTTATTCCTCGCATCCCCGTTATACCCTCTGATCTCCCATTTCAATTCAAACGCCTCCAATTTCCACTAAGGCTCTGCTTGGCAATGACAATTAATAAGTCTCAGGGACAGACCCTACAAAAGGTTCACATTCATTTGATATATATATATATATATATATATATATATATATATATATATATATATATATATATATATATATATACATATATATGTCAGTGTATGTATGTATATATGTATGTCTAGATATATGTAGATATATGTGTATATATGTGTAGATATGTATATATATATATTTGTATATATATGTAGATATGTATATATATATATGTGTATATATATGTAGATATGTAAATTTATATACAGTAATCCCTCGCTACTTCGCGGTTCACTTTTCGCGGATTCACGACTTCGCGGATTTTTAAATACAAGTGATTGCCCGCCTATCGCGGAAGTTATGTTCCAGACCCATCAGCAACAGGAGAAAATCCGTGATATAGAAAGACCATATAAATAAACATTTTTTTAGTTTAAGCCTTAAAATACCCATCCCACATGCTTTAAACACATGTAAACTTATAAAACACACTTTGTTAACACATATGATATGTGGATGTCGGGCTAAGGATATGAGTAACATCTCACTATTATAAAACATTTTAACTTCACGCAAGACAAGACAGTGAGACAGGAAAATTGGTGATGTACACCTAAAAGCCTGATTGTACAGGCTTTTAAATTATTGACACGCAGAGCGACAAGCAGCACAAAGCCAGCACAAAGTCCACTTCTCCTTAGCGTTCATTCAGCTCCCCACCCCCTTGACAATGCGAAGTGGCAGGAGCCTATTGCGCTTCCGGGGAGGGGGGGGGGGGGGGGGTTTGAGCGAAGGTGCGTTCAGCTCTCACACACCCACACACACACACACACTCCTCGAGCAGAGCGACAAGCAGGCATTTTGGCAGAAGCAGCACAAAGTCCATTTCTGCTCAGCGTGAGTTCAGCTGCCCCCCTTCACAAAGCGAGTGCAGACACATTGACGTCTGATCACTGCGTGCAGTGTGCAGTGTTGGTCTGAGGTGTTTAAGAATGTAGAAAGTGTTTAAGAGCATAGGAAGTGTTTATAAGTGTGTGGGAAAGGTTAACAAGAGAGTGAGAAAGGTTTATAAGAGTGTGGGAAGGGTTTATAAAGCCTTAAAATATGTATAAATAATAAAATAAATATAGGTTGCTACTTCGCGGATTTCACCTATCGCGGGGGGGCTCTGGAACGTAACCCCCGCGATAGGTGAGGGATTACTGTATATATATATATATATGTGTGTGTGTGTATGTACGTATGTATATGTGTGTATATATATATGTATGTGTATGTATGTATATGTATATGTATATATGTATATGTGTGTATATGTATGTGTATATATATATGTGTG